>NC_086228.1:29380680-29680680 GCF_036321145.2 Pelmatolapia mariae
CTTCCTGTCATATTTTTATAAACTAGTTTGAAAGGAGATGAATATCCCCCGCACCATCAGACTGAACCCTTGATTCACGACAGGATGGATCAATAACGTGTCGTTTATGCCACATTCTGAACGTAGTATGCAAAGCTGGGACTCATTAGACAACTTCTCAGTTTTCTCATTCTGTCTGGTGTCCAAGTTTCCAAGAGTGGCACCTGGTTTGTTTTCTGCTGTTGTAGCCCATATGCTTATCTAAGTTACTTTTGTCCTCCTATCAGCTTGAAGTAGTCTGGTCACTGTCCTCTGATTTCACATTTCACATCTGTTACTTACTGTTTCTCTGTTTCTATTCTCTTGGATTTTTCTGCACAACCATCTCTACTTACTTAAACGACCATATTCAGATGTCCTGGCCAATCACCTTTGTCCATATTTTGATGGTCAGTTTGAACATCTACAGGCTATCTTGGCTATGACTACATGGACTGAGCTGCTGTTATATAATTACATTCGATTTTTGCAATAACAAGCGACTGAATAGGTGTTTCTAGTAACACAGCCAGTGAGTATTGGTAGATGAGATGATAGCCTTTGGTTTGCACCACAACCACCTGTGAGTGTGTTAGCATAGCTGCAAACTGGGCACTGCTTCAGCTTGAGCCGTACCCAGTTTGCAGCCAATCAGAGCCAGCCTTCCTAAGTACAACGTGCACTATGTTTACCACGAGTAAGACAAAAAAATCTCCATCATTTTGTTGTACAGTTGATGGAGCTTGGAATCCTTAGGAAATACTGACTGCTCATCCTTTATTTTGGGTGGAGACTCTGGGTTGGTCTTAATGTCAGCCTCCTGCTGAGGTGGATGTCCAGATACTCCCAGTTCTCCATCATATCAGCACTCTCCCGACATAAAGTCGATCATCTCTCTGGTCTTATTTAAATTCATAAGCATACGATTCATCTCAGACCATGCCATTCCTCTCACTGACTACTGCTCTGTACTCCTCTTCTAATACAGCAGACCACTGCAACACCATCAGAGGATTTCTGTATATATAATTAATGAAATAAATGATATCCCTCTCATACCCCTGGGGGAGGTGATATCTGTGTGTGGAGATGCTTGCAGATTACAACAAGCTCTCTATAGACAAACGGCTGTGGCCACGAGGCCAAAGAGATGTAGCAGAGAAGCATAGTTCAAGAGAATAAATACTCTGTTCTCCAAAGACCCATCAAGGGTGTGCTCTGCTGCTGCAATGGAACAATAATGCAAGGGCAGATCCACCCAGAGCTGGAACTGAGCATTACTGGGAGAAAGTGGACAACAGCGTGGCTGATGGACAAGCAGACCACAGCAAGAGCCAGTCACCATCATTCAGGCTAACATCCAACGAGTCTCGAGTGTATGCCACGGCTGCCTCACATTAACAGCATTGGCATTGACCAAAATATTTTTCATGTTTTAGTAATCAGTCATGCGCAAGCCCCTTAATTCAGATTGCTTTAATTGGTGCTAGCATATCATTATTGTTGTTATCCATGAATTTGTAAATGTGCTGAAAAGATAATCAAGAACATGATTTTTTATTCAGATGCCAAATTCTGATTATTTACTTCCTGAATAGAATACTGGATTAATGTATGTGAACTGATGAATGTGGTTGTGGAGTCATGCTGAGTGACTGACGGGAGTAAAAAAGATGATACATAAATACCAGGCGTTTATATATCAATATATAAGTACTATAATGTCTTTGTCTTGTTCACCTGAATGCATTTCAAATATACTGTTGAATCAAAAAATAGCTGCAGAAAACAGCCTGAGCTGAGTCTTCTTGTACATGTGCCCACATGACTACCAGGGTCTCAGCACCACACAGACAAACAGGAACCACTCCCACTATCCCTGTAATGATCAAACATTCATCAGAACACTTTTAACAAAGCGACACCTCAGAATGGTTTCTCTCTGTGACATTACATGTGGACTCTTTAAGTTCAAGTTCTTCAAAGAACAGACAGCTGAACTGTTGGACTCTAAAAACAGTGCGAGTAAATGTCTCCATGTAGATTCAGATCCAACATGGAACTGAATTTGGAAACTCTTTACACTTAAATATAATCAAGTGCCAAAATGAGGGCAGTGTGGTGGTGCAGTGGTTAGCACTGATGCCTCACAGCAACAAGAACTTGAGAGAACTTCTGTTTGCATGTTCTCCCTGTGTTAGCATGGTTTCTTTCTCCCTGTGTTAGCATGGTTTCTCTCTCAGTATGCTGGCTTCCTCCCACACTCCAAAGACGTACTGTTAGTGATTGCCTGGGATAGGCTCCAGCCCTCCAGCTGAAAATGTTTCTCACCAAGCTGTTGTAACTTGGCATGTTTCTCAGCTCATTTATAAAAGTTTATTTCGCAATATCAGCTGCCCCAGGCGCTTCATACTGCAAGGTAAAAACCATTCGACTTTACAGAGAAGACCCCAACAAGAACATCATCATATGAGCAACAGTGGGGAGGAAGAACTCCCTCTGGCAGTACCAGCTTCAGGGGCAGCCATCCACTGTGATTCTCACCTAAGCCATGTTATGTCTGCTTTGCCAACCCCAGGGGGTCTTAAAGGTTATTTCTCTGCATTTAAGTTCTCCACTTCTAAATAAAGACAGATTAATCCTTTTTCCTGGTTTTTGTAATGTCACTGGAAGGAGGTGATATGGAGGAACAAACAAATAACAACATGTGATTAAGTAACTGTACAGTATTCAGGAAAAAGTCTAAAACCCAAACCACCAGCTGTGGACTCCAGCTATACCGAGCTGTACCAGCTGTTGTCTTTTGGTGTTTTCTGGTGATCCATTCACGATGCTCAGAGGAAAAGAAAATAAGTCACTCATGTTATCCAAGTTCAGCCTAATGGTAATACATGATACAAACATGTATCATGCATTACCAGAGTTCTCACTCAGCCCACTAACATCTGCGCCTCAGCAACATGACATAACACACTGCACTGTGCCGCAGTCATGCTGTGGATTTGGTTTGTCTGGTTATCAACTTTAGAGAAAAGTATGAAGGCTAGTGATCAAGTTGGACAGTATACAGGGTCACTGCAGAAAGAGCAGGGCAGAGAATCTGATAGGCTGGATGTGAGCAGCAGAAAGGACAAAATGTGAAAAGCTTGCTGCAAAGGAAAGTGGGACAGCCGAGGGAGGACAGTGTTCAGGGATGGCAGATGGATACTTTCTTTTGCACAAAGAACCAGATAGAGGGAAGGCTGATGGGGTTGGGGGTGTTGCAGAGAGATAGCAGCTCACAGTGACACAGTATTACTGCTTAGTGGCCAGGCGAGGAAGATGGAGAGAGCGAAGGAGGGCAAAGTTCGCAAAATACTTCAGGGGACTGAGAAGATGGAGAGAGCATGATGGAGGGAAAGGAAAGCACAGAGCAGAGATTAGTGGGGAGGGCGAACCCAGGGGACGGTGGAGTGGCCTGCCAGTGGCAATGCATCATGGGTATTATATTGTAGTTGTATGTTTTGGCTTGGAAAGTGAGAGACCATTTATAATTCAGGGTGACTAGTGCCACCCGAGGCAGACACACTCAATCTGGCTTAACTCTCTTTCTTCTATTCGTTCGCCCGTTCGCCTCCTCCTCTTGTTTTTCTTCCTTCTCTCCCCAGAAGCGTCTTGCTGTCGCTCTGTCTCATTGTAATCTTGTGTTTGCTCGCCTTTATTCCCTCCAAAGCCATTTCTCTAACAATAACTCCGTCTCTCCCCTCCAGTGTTAGCTAGGCAAACAGTGCTTTCTTTTTGTCTTCCCTCGGTCACAGTAAAAAACACAACGCACAGAACAGAGGAAAGGAAACGGTTCTAGTGGCGACTGAACGAGTGTCGGCAGGTCCTGCGCCTTGTCATCACTCTTTAGCCACATGGTGTCTCTGATGAAAAGAAATCAAAGAATAATCCTCTGCTGCCTGACTCAACATAACATTAGCCTTAGCCTCTGCGCAGGTGGACTTTCTGCCCTCACAGGGGAAGTCGCTGATCGTCAACAGCACCTTTAAAGGTGAGCAGCTAATGAAAAATCAGTCATTGTGCTAGAAAAATGTCCAGAGTTACTTTTAAAAGGATCAGACTAATGACTGGTCTTATTGAATATTATCTACTAAAATGTTTTCAGGAAGCTCGAGGCCATGGCGCTGAATCAACCCAACAAAATGGAGTGTGGGTAACTAATGTGCTTAAATGCAGAACCACAGACGTATGGAGTACAAATGGTGTAGAAGTGCTGTAAAAATAGAAATAATGCACAGTTTGTAGGTTGGCACTATTTGTTAGTGTCAGTTTCTCTTTGACCAAAGGTCGGCTTTCTTTGAGTCGTTTGTTTCCACTGAAACAGAGTTCACATGAATTTCAGGTGAAATAAAGCCAAACGTTTGGACTACAGTTATCACCACACCGTCCATTTAGAACATTAAATATATTGTAGTAAATCCTTTGAAGCCACGTATATTTATAATGCACACAGCAAGAAAATCTGAAAACAACAGAACAATAATCAAATGGAAACAAGAGAAACTCAAACTGCAGCTTCTGTTGCTTTCAGAGCAGATACCTCAGCAATAATGAGGAGGCGAGTAGCACACAGTCTGCATGTGAGCGCAAAACAAATCAGCGCAACATCAAGAAAGAAGTCTCGTTTGATTTGATCTTCTGCTTCATGGCTGTTGTGTCTGTGCGGTTGCTGTTCCTTTGTGTTGGATGGGACAACAGAGCAAACACCAGGCCAAAAACCTTCCTCATGCCAGGAATGTCTCTGTGGCTTTCTAACCCCAAAACACACTTTGACAAAGGTTGGTTGACCCAAGGATCGTGTCCCTGACAGTAACACAGTGTCAGGAGGATTGTGACGATTTATACTTTGGGGAACCCAAACAACCCAAACGTTGAAGAGGGAGCGACCTATCCTATTTATCAATGTGTGTCTTCTATATTTTGTCTTGGTTCAACACAAATGAACTCCTATATTAGTTCAGTGTTAAAGACTATTTTAAATTCAAGGATTAAATTATAAGTAGCTTACCTGCATCACTGGCAACAAAAGTACGTTACTGTAAGAGGGTTGGAGAGTTAGAAATAAATCTGTTGATATTATTTTTTTATTTTTGAACTTCAGCATTTACAATGTTACTACTTCACCCATTAACATACTAATTGCAGCAGTGCTAATGTGCAATGTGCATATTTTAGATCCCTGTTTATACATATACAGATAATGAAATGAGGCAGTTGTTTGTGTTTTTATGAAAACTTCTTTCCTGTTGTAATTCACAGTTTACTTGATTAGCAGTTGCTAGTTAAGTATTTTGTGTGAGCTCATCTAAAGTGAGGAAAATGTACACCTTACAGTTTCATTTAAAATGCTCGGTAAGGCTTTCAAATTCAAGTCTCAGCTATCTTCACAACAGAAAAATGAAACAGAATACAAAGTGATACACAGCTTACGAATGTTTATTGCATAATCACTTAAATGTAAGCATGACCAGAGTTGTTCGGGCCATAACACCTTGGTCATACTGCAGTTCTGCTGGTAGCATCTGTCTGCAGTCCAGTAGAAGACAAAGATGAGAAGCCTCACACACTGGCTGCTGGCTTCTATCTGATCTTCATCCTCACTGTAAAGCTTTTCTGAAGGCTGGACACTTGACTCAAAGTCTCCCTGACAGTCAAGGCCCATTGTGGTCACCATACTGGTCGTGTTACAACAGTGACATCACCACATCAAGGTTTATACTGGCACTGAGAGCACTCCAGTCATCACTGCATAACTTTCCTGAACAATAGGTGTCCTCACCCCACGCTGGCATAGGAATAGAAGTAAACATTGGAAGCTTTCTCCCCCCAAATGTTGTATTAAGATAAAATAAGATAATCCGTTATTAGTCCCACACGTGGGAAATTTTTGATCACGGCAGAAAATACAAGAGCAGTAAAAAATTAAGAGAAAAAGAAAAACAATAGAACAGAATAAGATGAACAGAATAACATACACTCTAAAAAAAGATCTGCTGGCTTAACGTAAAAAAATTAAGGTAACAATTTGCATGGATCTTTTTAAGTTACTTCAGCTTAGCTACTATAGCGTAAATGCCACAAGAGTTCTCTAGTTAGGCAAACTCTATTCCTTACGTACAAACAACATGATTTGCTTTGTCCTCTACAAGCTTAATTAAGTTGAACCAACTTATTTTTAATTGTTTAAAAATTACTCCATTTAGTTATTAAAACTTATTTTTGTACTTTTATTCTACTCAGAAATATCCATGCAAATTGTTACCTCAATTTGTTTGAGTACTAATAACTTACAATAACTTATAACTTACAATTATACAATAAATTACACATTGAAATTCCAGTTTTATGATCAAACTGTTTATTAGAACACCAGTCCACCATTCCAGAGTCATTGACATTTCAATAGCAGACAAAATTGTTGCCTCCATAAAATAAATGGCATAAAACACCCCTGTAAATCTGTCTCAAAAAGACTGAACATTTTGACAGTCATGCTCTGATTCAAGTTTGTTTGTGTTAAAGTGATAGTTTAGGTTTTTTTAAGTATGAAGTACATTGTGAGTGTATTACACACAGTAGACAGCAGTCAGCACATTCCTGCCGACACGCACGATAGGCTCAGTTTGTTTGTGTGACTTTGGTAAATCTGAACTAACCCGAACTAACACCAAAGTCACCAAATAACACAATTACACTTACTGATCAAGGCAGCAGGAGACCAGCAACTCCTGTGTGCTGTCAGGTAAAATTGCTGTTTTTGTCCATGGACGCTGGTGGGCCAGAGCGATTGAAACAACAAGCAGTAGAACTTCTCTTTCCTCACAGAAAAGGCTGTCTGATTGCAAAATAAAGCAGTAAACATATTCTTGATATAATGTACATTTAAACTGACATCAGTTTTATTAGGATGGAGGCTCATCTTGCGTGCGGGTGGCCCCGTCTGCTTCTCCGTAGGTGGAGCTTGCTGACTGCCATCTACTGTGTGTAATACACTCACTATACATATGTACCTCATACAGCCTCACTTCAAAAGACCCGAGCTATCCTTTTAAAGTGCATTATTTTGAACTAGGTGTACTTAATGCTCAACGCTCAACTTTACACCTACTGCCTACTGTACAGTATGTAACACAACACATTGCAAACAACAGTGGAACATTTCCCGTTTAATTTGAGGATAGCCTCACTCTTCACATTTTTTAGTACAACAGTTTACTTTTTAGTGACATTACCTTAGGACTGGCTTTCAGATCATCCAGCTCGAGGAATATCTTTTGAAACACTTCAAAAGTGTTTTTCAGTTCTTTTGGGTAGCTGAGGTTGAGTGCATATATCAGCCCCATTAGCAAGGCACAGGCTCTGGGTACATCCAGGTCTGCTAGGACTTCTGTTCCTTCAAGTATGATCCTTGCGCTGGCTGGATCAGACGTTGTGGCACCTCTGGTTACAATCTTCATCACTTCATTGGTAATATCCCCGCCACCATCCTGGTAGGTCAGAATCAATATAAATGTTTTAAGTAATCATACTTATACATGAGAGTAACACAAAATAGGGCTGCAACTAACAATTTTCTCAATTATCTGATTAGTTGTTTGGTCCAGAAAATGTCAGAAAATGGTGAAAAATGTCAATGTTTCTCAGAGCCCAATATGATGACCTCAAATGTCAAACATATTCAGTTTGCTGTCATAGAGGAGTAAAGAAACCAGAAACCATTCACATTTATGAAGCTGAAACCAGAGAATTTGGACTTCTTTTTCTAAAATAATTACTCAAACCGATCAATCAATTATCAAAATAGTTGCCGATTAATTTAGAAATCAATTAATAATAGATTAGATCGTAGCTCTAATACAAAGTATAGTCATGTCTGATTTACCTGCTCTTTGAAGAGATCCTCCTCCTTTTCCCTGAGATACACCACTAAGCCACGGATAGCGACCTCTCGCCTTCTCTCCACAGAATCGTCCTGTGAATAAGAAAAAGAATGTCGAACTGCTCTTCGAGGAGGATGGGTTTTTGATAATGTAACTATAGTCTTTAGTCTAATCATTATCTCACAGGAAATCCTTATGACATTAAAAGTTAAAACTATGTATATTATTTTTAGTGTTGAGTTTCTCCTAAAAGTTGCTTTATGTTTCCAAATCAAAGATATTTTTTCTTAAGTGATACAACTGCGCTTATGTATCTGCAGTTAACACCCAAAAGAGCAAAATTATATTTTATGTGCTAATGTACACTCAATGTAATGTCATTAAAACAACTCACCACAAAGCTTTAACGTTTGATAACGTTCCGTACAAAATGGCGCTTCTCCGCTTTCTCTCTTTGCCTCCGTTTCTTTCGATCAGTGGTCTGAGAGCACAACATGTCCGGGCAAGTCAGCCTTGTACTCAGCTTTTAAAGGACGCTTACTTGATTTTTAAGTTGTATTAACTGAATACACTTTCATGTTAAGTTAACACAGAAATGTCTGTTCAAAATCGATATATTACTGAGCTAAGACTGTTTTCTTTATTTTCATTTCGACCAACTCATTAAATTAAGTTATCAACTGATTACAATGTGTACATGCAACAAACTTAATTTTTTATGCAGAAAAAGCTATTGATTTTAAGCTTTACTTACTAACCCCATGAATCATTTTTTAGAGTGTACTATACAAAAAAGAAAGAATACTATACAATATATATACAATATAATAAGTATACAAATAGAATAAAATACTTTGTTACACAGGGAAGATTGCACCTGGTGCCATTGCACATCAAGGAGACAGGGTGAGAGTTACAATTGTGTATGAGATGTCTGCATGTGTGTGGTCCTCTGCAGAGACCATGTTGTGGAGTCTGACAGCAGTGGGGAGGAAAGACCTGCGGAATCTCTCCGTCCCACATTGTGGGTGCCACAGTCTCCCACTGAAGGAGCTGCTCAGTGCTGTCAGAGTCTCCTGCATGGGGTGGGTGATGTTGTCCAACAGGGATGACAGCTTAGCCACCATTCTCCTGTCACTCACCACCTCCACTGGGTCCAGAGGGCGTCCTAGAACAGAGCTGGCCCTTCTGATCAGCCTGTATTATTGAATTGGTGGTAAAAATCAGCACAATTGTACACGGGTCTTCAACCCAACCACTCTGGGTTTCCTGTCAGGTGATCTGGAACTCGATGTGGGGGAAGCTAGGGTGCTGTTGTACTGACGGAAGAGGAGAAGGAAGAGGGAGGTCCTTTTCGGTCAGGTGGAGAGCAGCTACAACCAATCAAAGGGCAGTGGTACCAGTAGCAGCTACCATCAAAGCAATGATTCTTTTCACTGGTTGTGTCTCTCTTGGAAAAGCCTTCTTACTGGGTCAACCTCCTCCAACATGTCAGACACCACTTCCACAGATAATTCCAGGTCCAGGCTCCTTGAGATCCATCCTGGTGGTCTGCTGTACCTGCTCTGTGACTCCTGACTGCTCTCACCTCCCATCGTTTTTGCAGAGCGAGCAGGTGTGGAAAATTTCTTTGATTAACTCATGGGTAGGAAGTAAAAAAAAATTCAAAATAAAAGCATGCAAAAATATATAAACCACACTACAAAACCAAACCAATAAAAGACAGAATAAAACTACTTCTACCACTGTTACATCAGTATGATGAGATCCTTCTGGTGACTGAACTGTAGAAACTGTGCTGTCTACCGTGTTTCCATGGAGAACCAGTGCAGTCATGTGACTTCACATGTCTAATTAGCATCCCAGTTCTGAGGCTGTCTGTGCACTGGAATCATTTGGTATTTTAAAACATTCTGTTTGTTTGTTTTCTCCAAGCAAGATCCTCTAATCTTTGCTTACAGCTCAGATTTCTCGTGTCACTTATATAACATCAGACACATGGCAAAGAAGTATTTAAGACCACCAGGACAGGCAGGAAGCAAAGAAAGGCTTCATGGCCACCAGCAGAAACCACTCAGAGTTCCCACATTTGACACCCTCCTCTCTTAACTTGTGTGCACTGATCTCAGTGTTACCTAAAGATTTACATGTGATCTGTGATCAGAGCATAAGAGAGTCCAGTCCAGTCATGAATAGATAACATGGTGCACATCCAGATTATATGCTGACTGCCAACCCTTGTCCTTTCATGTGATGTGCTGATAATTATATAAAAATAAAGTGATCTTAAAATCACAGAATAAAAAGTCCTTTTCCCGAGTTCTGCCCGTGTCAGCCTGACCCACATAAATCTCCATCTCCAGCCTCTGATACATCCGAGCGTGTCAGGGCACATTCACTTTCAATGCCATATTGTCTGATGGTGTGGCTTTGCTGCAGCTTGTGTTGTCCAAACTCCTCGTCTGCATGTAGCAAAAGAAGGCCTCCAATGCCACGGGCTTAATGTGCTGACAAATGTCAGGGAGGCCATGCATGGGTGTGTTTTGTGATGGAATCAATTGTAATACGTTTAAGACAACACAGCTGCTCTCCTCAGCTCCAGACATTTGTGAACTGTTGTTAAGAGAAGAGACACATTGCTCCAATGAAAGTCAAAGTGATTGATCTTTTTCTTAAAATGCTTCATTTTCTCACTTCAAACATTTGGGTTTCCTTTACATTTTACACAGTGTGATTTTAGAAAGAGTATAATATTAAAAGATAGAAACATCCTGTGTCAGCACTGATCAAATATAAACTACAGAGTGGAACTTTTCACTGTGTGACATGTGCTGTAGGTGGGACGGCTTTGAGTCGTGTTGCATTCATTTGCACATTAAAGAATTTAAAAAAAAGAATGAATATGGAATAACACAAGTGCAGCAGAATAATATTGACATTAGCATATTTCTGTAAGTGGGTCTTTCCCTCAGGATACTGTGACCAAAGAGGAAAGAACATGTTGGAACTGAGGTGCACTGCCACTGCAGGGTGGAGAAGATGCAAGGATTTTGGAGGAAGGAGAAAGTGTACTGTGCAAGTTAGGAGTGGCAGGTTTAATCTAGGCCACTTCACACAGGTGGATTCACTAGTACTGACAGAATAATCTCCCTGAGCTCTCCCAACAAAACAGACAACTCCCTGTGATTTAATTTGTCTTTCATTCACAAGTCCACAAGTGTTTCCAGCATTTATGATGATATTTAGAAATGTATGAAGTTTATAGTTACAGTGTATCACTTTGAGCATTTTTACAGTAAGGTCAGGCTTTGTTATGTAAACACAGATCAAAAGAATCTGTTCTTGTGCTGTAAGCTGTCTGTCCTGATAGACCTCCTGCCAGAGGGTACTGACTCAAGGGTCCACTGGGGAGGTGGGCTGTGCTCCTCCTGAATTTGACCATCATCTCCTCAGGTTGTTGGCTCTGCATCAGGCCACCATGTTGTCAGCCTCCCACCTGTAGCACAGTGTTCAGGCTTGTTGGGGTCGAAACTCATCCAAATTGTTGGTAGCGGTTCTGAAGACCTTCCAGTCATGCCTGCAGATCCTTCACAGCCTCCATGTGTTGACATAGAAAGACTGAGATACTGTCTGCATCCACCTCAGTGTCCAGCACTGACCCACACATGAAAGCAGCAAAAACACATCTTTGTTTTTCACCATCAGTAGCTGGGATTCATCTGTTTTCCTGCCCAGTGAGAGTGTGTGTGTTGGAGAAGGATTGTCCCAGTGCTATGCCTCCCTCTCCTTTAGTCTCACAAACAACAACAGTGTGGGCACCTTGAACTGGAAAGGCCAAAACATTAGCAGGTGGCTGTTAGAAAGTAATATAGCTCTAATTTGTATGAGCTGATAATGTGACAAAACCCTGAGTTTAGAAATAAACGTGAAACAAAACGCTGAGGTGGCTGTGAGCAGTGTTTCAGCATCAGCGTTCTACATTCAGGCCTTAAAGTTAAGCTTCTGTCCACAGTAATGCCTGTCCCCCATTGCTGGACACTCTTTGTCCTCACTCTCTGATAAGACAGCAGACTGATCCTGTGGAGAAAGGCCCACTCCTGGAGGCTGCAGCTGGAACGTGTCATTCACGGCTGGGATATCACATTTACTTCATGTCTGTGTGTTCCGACTTATTTACAGCAACATGTGAACAGAGAGTGATGGACAAAGAGGAAGACAGAGAAAAGATAAACCACAACAAGAAAGCACTCTAAGAGATCATTTCTTTTCCTTTTGTTTTTTTCTCATTTCACTTCTCTTCAGCGGCACCCTCGAGGATCAGCAGGATGCTGTCTCTGCTGTAGCCTTTTAAAACTCCTCCCCTCCCTGCAGCCCTGTGACCCTGCAAAACACACTAGTTCTCATCGCTACTGTCCTACTGCACAGTGTGGCTGACATGCAGTACATAATGAGGCTGTTGATCAGCACTAATTAGCCAATTCGTTAACCAGCTGCTGAGGGTTCTGGCTTTTCTGCTTTCTCTGTGGGCCGTGCTGTGTTGTCAAACAAAAGCAAGTACACACATGAGTTTGATCACAGTACAAATCTTCCACTAAGATTTGGTAACACAACACAGAGTCTACAAGCATTGCACTAAATTATCAGATGAAATTACTTCTGGGTTTTGTTCCATTTACAACTCTAAATATGATGTGTGATGAGCCCGAGCACATCGTAGCGACACAAGAACAGGCCCTGAGCACCAGATCCACAGAGGCAGGACTTTTGTGTGATGGCTGCGAGCTCATCGACACTTCTGAATCCTCTTTGTTGTAATTCTGGTTTCACGTTGAGCCAAACCTTCTCTTGGTAAACGGTCTGGAGTGTAGACAGGCCAGTTCAGGTGCAACATTGTCTTACTGAAGCATGTAGGGCCTGAAAAGACATTGTGTGACTGGGAGCACACGGGAGGTGGGTGGATGAGTCCAGTTATTGACAGTATGAACTATTTCGTTGTCAGGTCGATATTAACACAAAACTATACTATGTTTCTATCTTCTAAGTTTGGTATGCATCCAACTGAGTGGTGTTAAACAAATGAGGTTTTTTGGAAATGAAAAATAGACCTGACGTGTGCATCGTAACATCTAAGGTTGGGTTTAAAAAATCGATTTCCCTGATTCAAATCGATTTTAGCTATCGATTCATGAAAATTTTCAATATAATTGGAGATTATGTATCGGAATTTCAGGAGCAGGACCATGCCTCCAAACACGCTCCTTCCGGTTCTCATCTATATAGGATCCCCCAGTTCTGCAAACTGTTCATTCTCGTTTGCGTGCCCCACCCTCCCTCCCTCCCTCCCTCCTTGTTCTCAGTTCTTTAACTTCTTCACTCCTATTTAGTACATGGGGATCTGCCAGGTCCGGGAGCCATCGCCAGTCCCCTTCGAGGCCTTCCCCAAACTGCAGCTCAATTCATGTCAAAGCTTTCACCTTTACCTACTAAAATGCTGTCAAACCTAAGATGAGGACGTGGGCCCAGCTAGTGAAATGTATTTTAGCAGAAACGCCAGAATCTCAGGTTAAAGGTCACAAAACTATTTCAGCAACCACCAAACAGCTAAAACAGCAAATGAGAGCAGAAACAACGCAAAGCACGACCATCAGGTCGCATACGCAGACACGCTGTGGGGGCTGAAAGCCGACATCTCACAGATTGTGATGGTGCAGGTTTCATCACTCTGACCAGAATTCACTGAATCAGCAGCAAAAGAAGATCAAACTACGCTTCACGTTTGATAAACATCGACATGAATCCCCTCTGACTTCCTGCACAGCTCTCTCTCGCTCAGTGCACTCAGACACCAGTTTACCATCAAATCTCTGTTCTGCATTATTCACTGCTTATTACGCAGCAGTCTGCTGTTGTTTTGTTTGTTTGTTTTTTCAAAAATGACCTCCGACAAGAAAGTCTCATTTCTGCTGTTCAATACAGAACAAATGTAAACTTTTCAAATGATGCCGAATAACAAACTCTCAGCTGTGTCTGTGATCAAAGCTCTGTAACTTTGCTCTGCTTCACTTCAGCAGCATCAGGTCATGTTCACATGATTCATGGTTTTCTTATCTGCTATAAAAAGCAGGCCAGGAAAATCTGCTTCATGAGGATCCCGGCACGAGTCACAAGTTTCAAAATACATGAAAAGCTGAAGTGATTTATTGTATTAACTGTGGAATGAAAAAAAACTCTATGATTTATCTGAATATCTGAGATATTCTAAAGCTTAAATTAACCTTAACTTGTTCAAATGTAAGGTCAGACTATGGCAGACATGGGAACTACATCCTAACCTCACCTTTGTATTTGCAGTAACCATTGCAGGATGGAGGTGAGGTCCCCAGCCCGAATGTGAGAACCAAACAATGGTTTTCTAGATTAAAATGATTAGTAAGTGCCAGCTGAATATCTGTCTGCACATTCATCTTTTACTCACAGTGCTCTTAGTACTTTTCTCCTTATCCTCTAAAACCAGTTGTCCCCCTCTCTGCTCTGCTTTGCTGTCCTTACAGCTTTTTCACATCTCCTTCTAACGTCTCAGATCTTTCTTTATTTCTCTCCATACTCTCCTTTTTCTCTCCTTTCATGCCTCTTTCATTTCTCCCTTCATCACCCTTTTGCTTCCATTCTTTCCTCTCCTCAGATCTCTTTATTTATTTAATCAGTAAATTCTAGCTAACTCGCCATGTTATGCGTTCATTCTTTCCCACAGTGCTCGGCATTTGGTCACTTCAGCTTTAGTTGTGACATACTGATGACTGTCACCAGGCCGTAGGCCGACCCAACAGATGGACCCAAGTGCAGATACAAAAACAGACAGTGATCTTTTTACAGGTTTTACTGAGACAGAAGCAGAGCACAATTAATTTAGTGAGTGTGGTACAACACAAGGGTTCGGGAGACACGGCACGGGGCTCGGAACGAGAATATACACCAGGGTGAGAGACGGTGTAATACAGAGGGGAAATGTACATGAAGACAGAGGAAAAACACACTGCAGCATGAGGGGGGCAGACTGTGGGGTGAGCTACGTGCAAGTGGACTGAGTTCTGGCTTCAGGGGGGTGGGTGGGAGTTTTCCTTTCCAACCTGAGATGGAGGTGATTCCAGCGCGGGCAGGAGGACGGGCAGCTGAGATGAGCTAAATCCAATTTCCTGAAGTAGTGAGGAGCTGGTTCAAGACTGCAAGCTGCAGGTAAGGTAAGGGTGGAAACTATGCAAGCTGTTGGCACAAGGAAGTGAGGCAAGTAAAGACGACGGAATCTCAAGGAGCTGAGGCCAGATTGTCACCACTGGTAGCTGACACTGGGCTTAAATGCAGCCGAACTGATTGCTGTTGATGAAAGGCAGGTGGGTTTGAGTGGCCAGGACCCCGAGGCAGATCTGGGAAAACTCAGGAGGAGACGAAGAAAACACCAGCTGCTCACTCAGACCGTGATCAACAACACCACCAAAACATCCTGTTCTTTGCTGCTTTCCAGCTCCACTGGCACCAACCGTGACTCCATCACTGAGCTGATGGATGCTGACAGGTTTTGGTGTAGATGTTAGCTTCACTTTGTCCCAGAGACACGTCTCTGTCAGTGGACTGATGGTGAGTTTTGGACATATCTCTGAACTTCTTTGTTTTGCCCTTGCTTTGTATTCATCAGTCGCTGCCTTCATCGCCTTTGTGGTCTCCTTTGCCCACCATCAGTTTTCTCGCTCTTTACCCTTCTCATACACGCTCACCTTCATTTCATTTGATTTCTTCCATCATATCTCCTCCTTCCACTCCACTACTCCGTCCGTCCCCATAACCCCGACCTTTGTCTGATCTCCGTGCTCACCCCCCTCTCCAACTCTCTGTCTTATTCCCGGGACTGAAAACATCACAGACAATTAGCAGCAATGTCTTTTGCACCAAAGGCCAGAGGAGATGAGGAAGTGTGCCTGGGATGCATGATGCTATGAAGCAGCAGGGGTTTCCGAGTGCCCTTCTTACCAAATGCCAACATGCTCAAGCAGTTTCTCCTTTCCACCCTTTTCCTTTCAGTCTTTTGTTTTCAGATTTACATCATCATAATTACTGCAGCGATGTCTGGCTCCTGTCGGGGGAATGAGGTAATCAGCTGCAGAGAAGTATTCTGCCCATTGTCTTTGTGAGCCCGAGGATCATCTGAGTATCAGTCTCGACTAACTACATTGTCTAAGACAACCCTAACAACACAAACAAAGCACTTAGACCAACTGTTCTTCCCTGCACATCACAAAGAACAATACAAAAACAATGCACAGCCTTGTGCCCTGCTTTCTTTGCTTTCCTGCATCTTAATTTATGGATGTTGGGTCTTCCCGCCATGTCCTCCAGCCACCAAACACAGAGCTGTCTGGGAATTAATGTAGGCTGGAGGGATTCAGAGCTACAGGGCACAAAAGGCAGGAGAGGTGGATGGATGAATGGAGGACAGGGAGCGCTCTCTCCTCTCTCGCCTTAAATTACCAACAACACCGAGCTGAACGTCCTCCCTCTCCCGTGCATATGTTTGCATACTAATTAGGTCAAACGTCTGCCTTCTTGGAAGAGTGGGTGACTGTCTGTCCTTTTGTTTCTCCACCCCTCTCCCTGTAAAACATTAACATGGATGAATAAAATGGCCTCCTTGGGTGTAAGCACACATTCTCTGTGTATAAGACACATGATAGGTGACAAACACCAGCTAATGCTAAAGTTTCTTTCAGTTTGTAGATAAACGATGTGCTGCTTTATAAGCCAAGCACAGCCAGTTCATTTTAACAGTCACCAACATTCTACCAAGATCAGGGCGAGAGCTCTAAAACCACATGTGCTCATTGCTGGACACTCAGAGACGTTTTCAACAGACTGAGCTGTCTGAGACTAAAACCTGAAACACTACAGTGATGACCAATAGCTGTGTCTTTAGAGGGATTCTCCACTTTGAGCTGAGTTCAGTTAAACTTTGCACTGGTTCCTCAAAACACCAGTTTATGTGTTGGGTTAGTAAACAGTCAGACTACAGAGAAGCGCCCAGGCTTGAAATGAAAATATTCATTTTACTGAGAGTTTGATGTTGAGTTACATGAAGAGCGTGCACAGACAAATCTGTGGACGAGTTCACTTCTGTCAAATCTCCTGGGCTTGAATGTTTGTCAGGTTTGGCTGTAGGCACAGGTGTGGACGGGACTGTGGAGCAGCAGCTGTATCATGCTCTGCTAATCCAACTTACCACTCAAATGGTTTCAGCCTACAAGCTACATTTGATCATAGATTTATACACAGAGGGCTGTTTTACTGCAGGGATGTCCAACTCCAGGCCCCGAGGGCCGGTGTCCTGCAGGTTTTAGATGTGTCCTTAATCCAGCGCAGCTGATTTAAATGGCTAAATGACCTCCTCAACGGCCGTTTCTCAATTCTCAAGTACGCGAGTCCGTACTCGCCGAGAACGCGAGCACGGACTCGCGATTTGTACAATTGGAACACCAGCGTATGTGATGATGTCACAGGTCCGGAGTTTTTACTGCCGTCCCCTCTTAATTTAACTGTGAGTAACATGTTATGAAGCTCAACTTTAATCACAGCCAAACCAGTTTACTCAGGGACAAATAAAACACTGAAATAAACCAAACATTAACATTTAGAAGTGATCTAAGTGACTTATATATCATTTTTAACCTCAGTAGTGAAACCTCTATTAATAAAAATAGTGTACATGTACATACGTGTACATACCTTAATAAAAACAAGCAGGTGAGATGTTGGAACGCTTTTATTTTTATTTTAGTGGACATTTAATACAATAGACAGCTGCTGGGGTTTCTTTAACCTGAGTAGCGAAAAGACCGCGGGCGGGGGGGGGTTGAAAACGATGTGCCAGGAGTCCGCTGTTCTGGATGAAATGCATTCTGGGATATTTAGCTGTACCAAGTCCACACCGATGCATGCTCGATAAAACGGGCGGAGCGAGAACACATCCGGGACTTTTTCGCGTTCTCGGCTTGATGTGTACTTCGAATTGGAACAGTACTTGGTCTCCGACTGATGACGTATCACGAGTACACGAGAACGCAAGTACGCACAAGTACGCATATTGAGAAACGCCCAACATGTCCTGAAGTTCTCCAGAGGCCTGGTAATGAACTAATCATGCGATTCAGGTGTGTTGACCCAGAGTGAGATCTAAAACCTGCAGGACACCGGCCCTCGAGGCCTGGAGTTGAACAGCACTGTTTTAGCGTTTAGAATCAAGTATTAACCTGACATACATGTCTCTGACCCATGAGCCTATAAGCCAGCTACAGTAACCTGAGAAAACCCACACAGGCGCAGAGAGAAACTCCCGACGGGGAGGCCTTAGCCAGGGTTCAGCCAACTGTGAGACAGACAGCAGCATTACATGTGGCCAATAAGACCAAACATCCTCCATAAAAGTATGTAAGACAAACATAACTCATATAGACTAAGGCTGAGAAATGTCTCACTATCTAAATCTGTCAAATGAATTATGTAGTACAATAAAATAAACTATTTAAATACACGACCTACAGTGCCAAAGCAGATGTTTACTCTGCAGTAACACAGTGAGGAACCTCGGTCCTCCTCATCCAAGGTGCTGGAAGCTCAGGTTATGCTAACATGAGCTGTGCAGAGTGAGGGCAGCCTGCCTCAGGCTAATGATTCACTTTGGTCTGAATGACATCATTTATTCTTTCACTATATTTATCCCGGGCCTGTTCATTTATTATTTCACTAATGAGCAGCAACTTCACATCCTCGGGTAGTTTGATATCACAGCGTAAAGCTGTGTAAGCTGAGCTTGATTTTTCCTTACAGATGATCATAAAGACATGACAGTGAATGTTATTAATGTAACAGCGGTATGGGATTAGGCTGATACTCCAACCTTGGCTGTGGGTGTAGCTGGAAGGAGCTGGGTTAGCCCCCCCGCCCCCGACAGTCCTGACACTGTTTCCTTTGTGACTGTGAACCATGGCGACCTCGAGTGTGGAGCCGGCCGTGCAGAGGGTCAGCATGGAGAGCATTTTAAACACGACCCTCCCTGACCTGTTACCGTCACACATGTCGCTGCCCACACAGCTTTCACTCTTCATGTGTCCACACAACCTGTGGATGGATTGGTATGTGTGTGTGTAGCAGCTCACACTCTGCCCTTTACAGTCCGACATATGACACTATTTTCATTCTTTCTAAACTCCAGCAGCGATGCATTGTGGAAAGACAAATCCCCATTCTCTCTTATCAGCCCAGCAAATTTTTCAACTGACTCGACATCTCGTTCCCTGACTTTCCCAGGGATCGGATTAGGATGGCTGGAGAGATAACAAGCAAAATCCAATTGACATTAACATACCTCAGCCTCATGCGGGAAAACGGAGCGAGGGGCAGGAGGAAAAATTCCTTTGAGTTGCTTGTCTTCCAGCAGCCTCCTTTTAATTGCATTATTGTTAACGAGGTGCTGATGCAATTACTAGAAAGAGGCCCTTTTTCTCTTTGTGCTCGTGCTCACTGTGCTCGGGTCAAATTCCATCTCCTGCTGCTTCAACATTGGCTGTCTGTGCACTGCATGTCAGGAGACTGCAGCGTGCTGCCTGGATGTGTGCAGTTTGTTTATTTCAGTGCGAGAGGAGCAGCGTGGCACTCGGGGGGCTCTCCATCGTCCCACTCGTTCTCCTGGATTAGAACGGGTTTAATCACACTGAGTGTCAATATTCATGAGTGGAGGATCTGAGGGTGTGACAGACAGACTGACAGGCAGAGCGCCGCACTCTGCATTACACAAATGAAGAAACACTGTAGTGTGCACACATGATGGCTGAAGACATGATCGAGAAAGATGATGGAGCGTCAGTCTGCTTATTGTTCAGGTCATACTGCAGAGCCATCTCCAGATAAAAACTCCGTGAGTGTGTGGAAGCCAGCCTGACTGCTGCTGGTGTGTCAGCTCATGCCGGGATCTCATCTTTATGCAAGGCAGCACATCAGGCAGCTGCACTTGCAGTCGTACTCAATGATCATTACTGTGTCCCTGTTTCTCAGGACTTCAGTGCCCACTGGACACGCACACTTCAGGAGTGTGCACGTTTGTTTTACATCATATTAATTACATGTTTGAAGCTGGGGAGTCTTTTAAATAGATGTAGCACTTGATGTTGTTGGATGGGCCAATGAACCCAGAACGTTTCTGCGTGTCCTTCTTAATAGAGCACTTAGATTGTCCAATCAGATGCTCCTAGCACAACGTAGTCGAGAGGTGACCGGGCCTTTGCAACCGTAGCACCTAGACTCTGGAATAACCTCCCTGTTCATATCGTACCGGCGAGTCGAGCCAGTCTTTTAAATCACGTCTTTTTACTTTGGCTTTTGATTCTAACTAGTTGTCTGTTATCTGCCTTGTTGTGTTGTCACCTATTGTTTCCTGCCCTGTTTTTATTGTTTTGTTTTAATTGTCTCATGCTTTTACTGACTGTGAAGCACTATGGTCAACTTTGTTGTTTTTAATATGTGCTATATAAATACATTTTGATTTGATTTGATTCTTCCAGGTAGTCCACACAGTCATGAACAGGTCGGCTGCTTGAGCTAACAGCCTGTAACTGTCCTCAGGACTGGCTTTGAGTCAGGGCTGATGGATTTGCAGTGGTCATGATGCGGCTTCATGTTCTGTGCGGAGCGTTTGCTGCTGGCTCAGGATGTCAGATACAGTGAAAGGAACATGTGAGGCTGGTGCAGCATGTAGTGAACAGCACTATGTTGTTTCAGTGACGTGATAACATCAAGCTTGCATGGAGAACCCGTTGTTCTGCCTGAACCGCACCGTGCCCTGTGACAGCCACAAACCACACACAGGTATCTATCAGAGCAGAGCTTTCTTCAGGCTCTGCGGTCACTGAGCTGAAGTACACCTTTACTTTGTTTTATGTGATTGTCTCAGCGATGAATAAATGAATCAGCAGGGTGCTGCTTCTGCTGAAGCTCACACACATGCTTCTTTATCTCTGAGCAGCTTTGGATAGCAGCTCCAAATGTGAGCGGCATCGTCGCCACATCACTCTGCTCCTCTCCGTGTGTGCTAACAGCTGCAGCTGAAGACCTGCCAGAAATAAACCCCATCGCTGTGTTCTATGAGAAAATGCGGGGCACTTGGTGCCGCCCACCCTCACCCATCTCAGTTTTTCTCATTTACTCCACGAGTGTAACCCTGCTCACAGATAAACAGCAGCTCAGAGTTTTGGAGGGGAAAGAAAAATATGTGGGCTTTAAATTCTGTCTGTGTGTCTCATGGATTTAAAGAAAGTTGGGGAGCATATGTGTGTCAGTGACAGGGGCCTGTGTGGGTATTTATATACCTCCTCAATGAGTCACGGCAGGGAAATCACATTAGCTGTGGCTGCACCAACCCCAGTGGACTCTTCCACAGGATCCTCTCTCTCCAGTGTTCCCTCTGTATATCTCTGCATTTAAAACACACCAGCCCCCTTATTTTAATCCATGGAGGTCCTGAGAGAAGTCATGAAATATTTTCAAGCACAGATGTCTCTAAACAAGTGTTGTGGCATGGTGGGCGCTTAATGGCATGTCATATCCTGCCAAGGCTAAGTCAGCCTGTGTAAGCACTTGAGGGAGTTGGGGTTTGAAGTGGGCTGTTTGGGGACTGGCTTATGATAGCACTGGAGCAGTATTAGCCCACGAGCACGGAGAAATAGCTCCACTAACGATGCTCAGACTGCAGGTACAGTGCAGAGACACAGTTTGGCATGTTCTTCAGTTTGCAGTCGTACTCATCTGTTGTCCGTTGGTGCGAGTCCTGCAGATTAAAGCTGTCCTCATAGCCAGAGCTTCATTGGTGACTGAAGCAATTCAGAAATAAATGTTTTAAATGAACATTTGGTGGACAACATGTCGTCCTGTCATAGGAGGGGAAACGGGAAAAGAAAATCTATCGGAGTGTGCATTTGTGAGGACGTTAGATAGAAAACACTTACACATAGGAAACCTGTGTAAATATGATGTGTTGTATGAAGTACTTTGAGTACTCAGAAGAGTAGAAAAGCACTGTATAAGAACTGGCCCATTCAATATTTACCTCCAGAGAAGGTTCAGCATTCATTCGTTCCCACCTCTCTTGTCCTTTGTAATCACACAGGGGGGTTTGGTTAGGACCGCTCTGTAATGTGGGTCGCCCTCAGACCAGAGAGGCCAGTGCATGACTCAGGCCCGGAGCCCGTTTACTGTTGCAGTATTAAACACTTTACAAGGACAGTATATCTGCTGATGTTAGACAAATGAGAACTCCTTGTGGTGCGGTTTCCAACTGATACGTTGCCAGCTGTAGTAAGCAGAGAGATGGGCAAAGTGGAAAATGAAATTATAAACTTATAGGTAACTTTTTTGTTCCAAACTGTTGTATGGGTGGGCAGCCCCAGATTGCCTCTCTGACACATTAGATGATTAAATCTAATGTCAGAGGAAAGAGTGAGCATCTGATGGACCCATTAAGGGCTTTTGTTGTTCGTTTTCTGACTGTGATGCAAGTGCTGTGGTTGATCATATAATATTTAAGAGCTTGGTTTTATTTATCATGGAGAATGTTTTCATTTTATTTATAAGTCTTTCTGGCCTTTTAAGATGGGGAGGGTCTTTCTAAGTCTGCAGTGAGTTTGATTAGACGTCCTGAGCTTGGTGACGTCTTTTTAAAAAAACATGTCTGCAGATTAGCTTTTTATGTTTGTCTCATGTGACTGATTCACGTTGTTTGCACTGTGAAAAGCATTGGTGGTATAAACCATAGTGATGGATCCATTCTTCATTATGAAAGCGGTGTTTGTGATTATGTGTTAGAGCTCGGTAATGCCTTTATTTTTCCATGTATTGAAATTCTGTGCTTTTGAGAACAGTGTGGGTGGCAGCAGAGTCTTAATGTGCCTCATGACGAGCCTCTCGAAGCACTTCATCATGACGGGTGTGAGTGCAGCGGGACGGTAGTCTTTGAGGCAGGACACCGAGGACTTCTTTGGCACAGGAACGATGGTGGTGGCCTTGAGGCAGGTTGGGACGACAGCAGCGCTCAGGGAGAGGTTGAAGATGTCAGTGAGGACATCTGTCAGTTCTCTCAACACTCTCCCAGAGATGCTATCTGGACCAGCAGCTTTCTGTGGGTTAACTCTGTGAAGAGTTTTCCTCACATCAGCCGAGGTCAGACCCAGAAGCTGGTGATTGTGAGGTGGGGTGCACTTCCTCACCATCACCTTGTTCTGAGCATCGAACTGTGTGTACATGTTCAGCACATCTGGTAGGGAGGCTTCACCATCGCAGGCAGGTGTTGACTTCCTGTAGTTGGCGATGCCATTAGGGTACATAAGGCTAAGAGTTAGGCTTTCTGTGTGGCTCTATGGTTGATTAAACCTGGAATAAGACTGCTGCCATTCTTTCTGGGTTATTGATGTGTTTAAACTAACATATTCATCCTCCCATAACCAGGTTTCTGTAAGCCAGAATGCTGATCCATCATTACAGCTGGGTAGCATAGCACTGTTGCCTCATAGCAACAATACGTTTATTACACCTAAATTTTTGCTTTTGGTTAGGAGACTCCTGCTGGTAAGGACACTGATTCTGTTTTCCAAACAGGAAGTGAGAACAAACTTTCTTATAAATTCATGTGAGGACTGACATTTAGAAAGAATCTGAGATTAAGAGAACCGTCATGATATTCACACAGCCATCATTTATCTTCTTAGACAATGGCTTGCTTGGTTTGCCATCAGAACTTCAACAATATCTTCCATTTGTGCTTTTCTTCAGTTTATCAAATAGCTTCCAGACACAGACGTGTTTTTGATCTGTTTTATGGACGTAACTGTTTGAAGACCACAGTGGGTCAGACCACCAAACAACTACTACAGATAATGCAGTGGTATATTTGCAGAGATGATTAAAAGTTGTGGTAAATTGTTTATTTGTTTGGTTTCTAACCCAACAAATAAACAATACTATTATTGGTAGTATTGTTTGCAAAGCAAAAATCAATATCGTTTCTTTCCATTCAAGTGCCACCTCTCACCTCCCCACACAACAGAAGGAGTAATATCACAGCCTATTTAGCAGAACGCTCACACACACATGTGGAAGCAAACACACACTCACACAGCGCTGAGGGTTTTTGAACCGCTGGCCAGTGAGGTGCTGCTGCCTTATTATCTGCTTGGCTTGGTCCACTGGAAGCCGGCCAACATACAGAGCCCAGTGTGACCCATACTGACTCTGTGTGCTCTCTGACTCACAGCTCCACAAACGTGTGTTTGTTCCAATGATCCTTTAAGCAGGAAAATAAAACCCCTCATGTTTTACTGATGTGAGTGTATTCTCTTCTCTCACATAAACACAGCTAAACGATCTAATATCTACAAAGAATAGCTCCAAATGTCTTTCGTCCTTCTGTATACAAGAGATGCAATGCACATCCTTTTCTGTGATATATACTTTGAAAGTTTTGCAACACATGCATCCAATACAAGTTACTCTGCAGACTCTGTGATGTTTGGTGTCATAGATCACGTTTATTAAAGACAAACGTGTCTTTAAATAACTAAAGGTATGGGCTTGGTGAACTGATATCAACATTATTTTATTTTATTTTATTTTTATTTTATTTATTTTTTTTGCCTGTCCCGTTTGGCTCTTTTGCCATCAGAATTATTGTCTAAAGGCGAAGAAAGATGCCCAACGGATTTACTTTACCAAATGGACCATCCCAGCCTTGCCGTAATGGTCTATTTGATTCACCTTTTATTGTTTATTTTATTTTCACTTGCTGAATACGGGACAGACTTGACTGGTGGAAAGAAAGGGGAGAAAGAAAGAGGGAAAGAAAAACAGCTGAGAAGAGGGACGGTGAAAAAGGGCAAAAAACAAAAACCAACAGAATAAGCAGACAAAAAATACATATATCGATCACCTGGATCACCTGTTGAGAAAGAAAAAACAAAACAAGCAGAAGAAAACGAGAGTAATAGAATAAACAACATCACAATGATCTATGTGAATATAACAGTAAATACTAAATATTAAATATTATTGTGCAGCACGTAAGATCGACAGCGCACAGTGTGCTTTGAGGTAGGAGCCAAAAAGGGTGTAGTTTGTGTGTGTGAGCACCCGTGTGTACACCTGTGAGCATGAACGCGCTTGTTTTTAAAAGGTTCCTTCATGTAATGATCTGCTAGAGGGTGTGGGGGGGCCACAGCCCCATCCTCCAGGACATGAAGCAGGTATGGAGGAGATCAAAACTCCAGACATCCAGAGGCCCCCAGAACACAAGAGACCAAGGAAGACCAACTGAGGGGCAGCCGTGCCACTATCCCAGAAAGAGCTGAGGAGAGTCCCAGATGAGGGGTCACTCAGCGGAGCAGGAGCCAGGGGGGGTTGCAGTGACGTGCCCGTGAGCTCCACCGGCAGCCAGCTGTGCCAGAGTGACCGAGCCCCAGGCCGAGAGGCCGAGGGCACCCCATCCCCGAAGTGGCCCGAGCGAGCCCCAGGCTCCAGGCCCCGATAAGCAGCCACCAAGGAGTGAGCCGGTGTGTACCTGGACGCCCATCCCCGGACACATATCAACATTATTGTCAGGTTGATATCGGGAAAAACAACTTCAAGTAGAGTAGTGTAACTAATAAGAGTTCCAGTTATTCAGCTTGTTGTCTCAAATGAATAACAGTTCTAATATTTAGCATTAAAGAGGATTTTGAAGTAACTGAAGTATTTGTGTTTTCATCAGGAACCTTCCTGCTGTCAGCTGACAGTAGTAACAGTAGTAACCCTCCACCTAATGGTTTCACATCGTCACAAATATTGTATGTGAGTGTTACTGTGGTCGTTGTACTGGGAACGAACTCTGTGCTTACTCCTAAAAGACAGCAGTAACAATGTAGCATAACTATATGTTTTCATCATAATTCTGAGTCTCTCTCTGTGACACACACACACACACACACACACACAGTGAGGAAGACGGGTTTCATAATGTCAAATATTCCTTTTAAACATGAAATAAAGATGAACTCTGATCCCCACACAGCCGTGTGTCAGCTGAGGTGCATGAATAGAGCTGCTCTTTGATAGTGAGTGTGACACATGAACTTCATGTGACTCAGCCCGTGTGTGTGTGTGTGTGTGTGTGTGTGCGTGTGTGTGTGTGCGTGTGTGTGTGTGTGCGTGTGTGTGTGCGTGTGTGTGTGTGTGCGCGCTTCAGCTCAGTCTTAGCTCATTAACAAGCTTGGCTGCCTTTTATGCTGACGGCCTCATAAATGGATGAGAAATGCTTGTCCTTCACTGTGGCTGCTTCCTATCTTGTAATGCACTACATGACGCACACACACATGGAAAAAAGACAAAGAAGAAAAGGAGCACTCTAACTTATCAGTGACAGCTATCAAACCAGCGGAAGCCTTTTCCTGACGTGCTGCTTCGAGGTCTTCTGTAGACTCAGAGCTTCACAGCTCCAGGCTAATGAAATACATGGATACACAAAGTCTACTGGACCACAGAAAAACATCCAGTGAGCTTATAATTCCAACAGTTTCTCACACAAAGTCAATGACAGTGATTGTGAAAGTGTTCTTAAACGTCTGAAGTGCAAGCCTGTCAGATCAGATGCAGCAGAAATCCAGCGTAATGCTGCTGCAGTTTCCGCTCCATCGTTGCCACTGGGAGGGCCGAGTGTGCCACCATCACTTGGTTGCTCATATTTTAATAACCAATATGGCCCGGTACCAGGACCATACCAAAGTGACAGTAAATGTGATTACACACACAGTAAGCACTGTGCAGTGGTGTATCCATGCAGAGATGGTGTTGGGTCTGTTCCCACAAACCCCGCTAGTTCTAGAGACTTATTCATCATGAAAGAAAACAAGGCAACAGCGTTCGATCGATTACTTGCGCAAGGGAGGCCTCATCTGTGTCCAGCACGAAAATGACCCCAAATCCGGCCTCCTCTCGCTGCCTTTTATTGAGAGACAGTTCACACAAAACACAGCAAAGCAACGCCCACATGGTTCTAAGGCATTGTATGTATATGTGTGAACTTCTGTATGTAAGTAAGAATGTGTGTGTGTGTGTGTGTGTGTGTGTGTGTGTGTGTGTGTGTGTGTGTGTGTGTGTGTGTGTGTGTGTGAGACCTCCTGCTGGGCAGGAAGCTTACATCAAAAAAGACCTTCACAAGGATGTTGCCTGTAATAAAAGACTACAGCCCCCCACCCAGAACCTCGAGAATCTGGGGAGGGGGACAGTGAAATTCCTTTCGTAGGGATGGTAAGCATAAAAATGACAAACATTTAACAATTCACTCTAACAGATGGATAGTTTTAATAAGAGCAGAGAGACAGACAGCTAGTGAGTCACAGACAAGAGCAGACACACACATGAGCTAACACATCGCTGATACTCAGTTTAAGTGAATCTGATGTTGGTGGACGTACGTGTGTTTTACATGAGTCAGAACATCCACCCTTCCTGCTCAGAGGGCCACAGCACCCAAGCCCTGTGTGTTCAGGCGTCTCAGCACAACTGCTCAAGCTTCAAACGTTTCATTAAAACATTTCTCTGATGTTTCTTCTGCATGTCGTCACTTACACGCTCATGCTCGGCACTACTCTGTGGATGCTGGACAGTATGGAATGACTTTTTTCTATTGCAGTCATTTTCTCCTCCCTGGCTGACAGATTACCTGCTCGTCCTGTTTACTGCTTTTACTGTCTGTTAGCTTTTTGTTCCATATTAACTTTGATGTCCAGGTTTTTCTCTTTCATACTTGAACCACAGCGAGAGTCTTTCTTTTGTTGTTATCCGACCCCATCGCCACGCCAGTTGGATTTTCTTTGTGCCTTAACTTGTGGAGGATACTCCCTTACAGCATCGTCACTGCTTTTTTTGCTTCACCTGGAGGTGAACATGTTTCCTTATATACAAATGTTTGCTTTTTTAGATAGAAATGAGGGTGTGTCCGCATGCAGATTGCACTGGCCTGTTGGTTTAGATCGATTCTGATTTACTCACAGTGGCAAGAAGCTCAGTCGCTCAGTCCTTCTGATGCTCAGTCTGTGACTGGTGAGCACTCTGGGACATGTGGCTGTCCAGCTGAAGCTGGATCCATCGCCAGCCACAATCACACTGTTTAAACAATCAAATACACCGGCTGAGATTGGATCAAATAAATTCACTGTCCTACATAATTTTCCAAAAACACCCATCATTCTCTGCTCCATGAAATGAACCAGCTCAGAAACCCAGAGAAGTGGAGGGAGCAGAGAAAGGAGAGAGATGAAGGTCATGATCGGAGAAGAAAGAGATAAAGGGGAGAAAACAGCAGAGCGACTGATGGATGGTGGCTGTATCACGGACGAAAGGAGAAAAACTGACAGAGCAAGACCGACGCTAGAAGCACAGCAGAGTGACAAGCAAAGAAGGAGACACAAGTCAGAGAGGAGGATAATGAAAACATCTACACAGGAGAGAGAAGAGAAAGAGATGCTCGACTGCTTGCATCTTTTGTCCCTGGCTCGATGGCCCTCGGGCAGACAGGATGATGGGCACATGAATCAGACGCTGTCTGCCTGAAAAATGGTGGAAGATGAAAACGCTGCCTGTCAGCCGTCTCTCACGTGGCCTGCACTCTTCGACCAGAGAAAGGATGAAGAGTCGCACAAAGAAGAGGACGCCAAAACATACAGCTGACCCAAATGACAAAACGGCTTAAAATGCAAAAGCACAAAGAGATGACAGAGGAGGGGAGGAAAAGGCGAGCG
Source organism: Pelmatolapia mariae (assembly GCF_036321145.2). Classification (NCBI taxonomy): domain Eukaryota; kingdom Metazoa; phylum Chordata; class Actinopteri; order Cichliformes; family Cichlidae; genus Pelmatolapia; species Pelmatolapia mariae. The sequence continues at coordinate 29,409,476 of NC_086228.1, forward strand.
ATGAAAGAAATAAGAGCTGAGAGAGAAGAAGAGGGGGATTACACACAGCAGCACACAGCAGATATGTTTGTCCGGAGTTCACATCTGTGCTGTTCAGCAAAATGCAGAGAGATAAAAACTGATGGAACATAAAGACGACGGGAGAGAGGAACGCTGCGAGGGGCGGGGCGACTAGAAGAAAGCAAACGAGCAGAGATACTGAACATTAGAAATCTTCTCTGCATTGTTCCACACCGCTGGCCTCTTAGATGAACAGGTTATCTATGATGCTGCACTACAACATGTTTTATTCTTTTTGCTAAAATGTTACTTTGCTCTACATGCAGAATATGTACGTTAAAAATGAATTATTATATTACTATAGGATTTACAGTTCTGTCCTAACTCCCAGCTCGGCACAGCCTCCTAAAACAGCTCCTGAATGTCTTTTGGAAATCAGGTGCACAGGGCGCCGTTACACTGCGACCAGATCCATATTACACACAGTGCAGCCAGCTCTGAGCGCGCCTCCCTTTCTCCCACGATTTGAATGACGGGGAAATTATAGTTGAGCGCTGGCAGTGCATTGGCAGTCCGTGGGCAGCTTCAGACTGCCCGTCTGCCTACAGATAGCATCTGTGTGCACAGTGTGTGGTACAGCCGGTCTATACTGCTGTTGGTCCGTCAGCTGGCCAAGAACAAAGTTAATGACACACAAAGAACAGCAGTGAAGCAGAGAAACAATGAAAGGTGTCGACTGCAGCTGCTTTCTCTACTTTTCATGTCATATTTTTTGATCTTCGATATTGTTTTTTCACTTCTTCTGTTCCTGCTGAACCTGACCGACCTGTGCACAGTGCCATTCACACTGAGTCACGTACAGTTTTAGAGGTTTGTGGTGGTTCAAACTTCTCTCCACAGGCTCTCCAAACTCAAATCCTCCACAAATGGATCAACTGCAGTAGCATAAATTAAGCATGACTCATACAGCAGGGTTTTCACCCCTTCTCTTAAAGCCTTTAGTCGCCATAGCAACCAGTGTGTGGCAATGTGACCATATCTCAACAAGTGTGAAAGTCAACATGGCTGATCCTTTGTGTGTGTGAGCATGTTTATCAGAACCACTCAGACTGAAGCACGGCCCTCACTCAGCCAATGAACATTCAGAGTTCTGGTGACTCACAGGAAGTTTGCTAGACTTTCAAAATAAATAAAAAAACATGCATTTAACATGTTTCTAGCTGACTCTTTCACACTTTGTCCCACATTGACTACCCAAATAGTAATACACTGTCAAAATACAAGCTTGCACATATTAAATCTGCATTTCAGGGCTTACTGGTTCTGGCTACGCAGATTCATTTAGCCCCCTCCTATTGAAATGAATAGGAAACCACTGCAATGTTAGTATTAAAAACAGATAGCTTTAGAAGCCTCCTACTTTGAATAACCCGAGGTTAAGGCCAAAACTAAAAGAAATCTTGAGTTTAAAAACAAACAAAAAATGAAATATGGATAAATAACACCCAGTCTGGAGCAGGAGGTTAATTGGAAGTTGGTGAACTGCATAAATGTGAGCTAAGACATCATCAGGCATCCTAAAAAAAGACATAAAACGTCTTTGCAGGTTGGACTCAAACCAGGAACAGTCGCCTGCTCACCCACTGAGGTAAACTGGTGTCCAGGCTCGGTCGTTTAAATGCCATTTATTAAGCACTCCTACTATTACTGACTGCTCAGATTGCTTCAGACTGCAGCTGACCATACATGCAGTGGGCAAAGATAAACTGGATCAGATTAAAACACAGCTTGCTGCCTGCACTCTACATCTGCACTATTCTGCAGTGCTGAAAATGACAAGAGGTGGAGGAAGTTTTGAAACCACAAGGAAAAGAAGCAATGAAACAATATGAAAACACTTCACTACACATAACACTGCATTTCTGGAAAGTACAAAATAATTATTCTAAAGAAAAAGGTTCCCCATCATTGTCAATAGGATTACAATTACTACTGCTCTTGTTCTGACAGTAATAGATTACAGCAGATGTCTGTAACTATTTTTAAGGATATAAAGATTTTACATATATAATTGCCTGTGAACGTGGAAACGTTTCATTGGCTAAACTAAAGACAAATCTTTTTTCGTATGTGTGGGTCTACTGACTCGCTGGCTGCTCCAGCCTACATGCCAAAGTGTGCTCGGTCAAACGTTGGTCTCTGATGTGTTCATCAGAGTATGAAGTATGATCGTCACAGCTTGTGTGAATGACACATGCTGTATAAAGAAAAGTGCAATATAATAACCTGGCTATTGTTGAAAGTGATGTTTGGGTGATGAACAAAGATACGAGCGTGTCTGTGAAGGATTCTGTGACTCGTTCCCAACGAGGCTCTCTCCTGCCACTGCTGATAGTTTGATGTTCTGTGTGCTTCTTGTGTCAGCAGTCTGAAAAGTGGATTCTTCTGCAGAGTACAAAAAATATCAAATTGTCACCAAAGTGTGGAGAAAAACAATCCCCGCCGCTTGCTTCCCCGTCTACATCAAAGCCCAATCCTCAGCACCCGTCGCTTTCTGTTATCTCTGTCTGCCTCTCACTCCATCCATCCACACTAATGTAGCACTCTGGCCTCATTGCAGCATCGTCTCAGTGGAGCAGCTGGGTTCAGTTAGGTCCCCTTTTAGTTTACCTCCACACACACACACGATCACAGAGTGGGGCCGCCTGCTTTCTTTGGCTCACTGCTCTGTTGAAGTAGTAATTGAATCGTTTGACCAGAATATTGGTGGGGCAGTGAAGCGTCCAGTGCTGGCTCGCGCCGCTGCTCTATGTCTTTCCATTAGACTTGGCTGGTCAAGCAGCTGCTGAGTCTAATGGAACAGTAATGTGCTGTAATATTGCAATGTGGATATAAAGCGTGGAGTCACAGCAGGTCTTGCCTTAAACGAAAGATGAAACCTGGATTTATAAATATACAGTGTTTTCTCTGGAAGGGTCTATGTGAACACGCCGTACCATGTTTGGCTCTTTGAGGGCTGACAGCGAGACCTGAGAGAGTAAATACAGCTTCAAATCCAGCTAAGGACCTTTTAGCATATTAAACACATGCAGAAGACGAGTGAGGGAGCAGGATGAGAAGCCCGGCGGTTACATAGTGAGGTCAAAGGAACTTTAAAGACATCTTTTATTAGTACTTTGGAACTTTGAAGGAAAAGACTTCCAGTCTGTGCCTCAAAAATGAAAAACTATTTCTTAGTTCCTGTGCTCTAACCTCAGTGTGGATCTGAACGACTGCAATTTTCACATTCAGCTGGCCAAGGCGCCACATCTATTCTTCAAACTTTATTTGAATGAATTATAATTTTATGAGTCCCATTCTTCAGCACACACGAATAAAACACTAACATTGCAGCTTCTGTATTGCATATAGTTTCACAATCAAAGAGAATTAAAAAAAAAACACATGTAGAATAATTTTTAATGAGACATGTCCAGTCAGAAAAAAGAAGAAAATGCCATTTTCAATGAAATACATGCTGGACTGAACAAATACGATGAGCTGCATTATAAACATAAACTGATCCGTTGATCAAATCCTGGAGCTTCCAGGTGGGACTCTATAAGTGAAAAATATGCACATATCTAATTGCTATGCAGAAAAGCTACACAGATACACCACTGTGTGTTGGAACAGGAACAGGAAGTGATACTCTACTGCAGAGAGAGCGAACACCAAGTTACTGTGTGAGAATGTGAGAATGGGGCAATATAACAACAAAAAATATGAACTAACCACAGGCATAAAGATGTCCTGTAGCACTAACAGTTGAACCTAAATAGTAGAGCAAGTACCTTAGATTAAAGCAGTGGTTCCCAAACTTTTTTTTGCTGGGCCCCCCTTGTTTTACAAGAAAAATGTTCGCGCCCCCCCGCCCCCCGCGCGTGCACGCGTGCGCGCACACGCACACGCACGCACACATCCTTCAACCACACACATCCATATTTTGCTCCATTGCGGTTTATTTCACACCTCAAACATTTAGTAAACAATTAAGCAAATACAAGTAATCTGCAATAAATTACAGGTAGTAATAAAATAAACTAATTCTTTTACGCTACGTCCACACCTACACGGGTATTTTTGAAAACGCAGCTGTTTCGTCCACACGTAAACGGCGTTTCGAATCACCGAGAACGGAGATTTTTTAAAACTCCTTTTTTGCGTTTACGTGTGGACGAGGAATACAGAGTTCATCACGCAACATCAAAGGTATGTGGCTTTTTCCACGTCACGCTGTGCGCCACGTTATTGTTTACATGAGATGAATTGCAGAATGGCAGATAGTGACACAATACTGTTAATCTGACTGTCTGCAGGTTTTACACGCTTACATATACACACGCAGTTACTGTCCCTCCATTTAGAAAGGCAGAGGTGTCACGGTGTAATTATTTTACATGTAGTTGTTTTTTTTCCTGTGTAATAATATTCAACATTGCTATCAATACATTTTTCAAAAAATCCCTCTGCAAAATGGGTTCAAAAACATAAACAGCTGTGGAATACTGTTTGTCCATTATTTGAACTGGGGGAACAAATTGTGGCAGGATGAGCCTGATATTATTTGTATCCCGCTGTAACTTTACTGTATAAAGAGCTAACATCTCCAAAATGTCAGGAGTAGTTAGTCGTTACAACAGGTGTTTGTGAACTAAAAATCAAGAATGTGGGATACTGTTTGTCCGTGATTTGGAGAACCCAGCGCTGCTCCCGACGAAGGGAAAACCAATCCTGCAGGGAGACCTACCTCGGCACTTCTGCAGGTGAAGCCAAAGGGAAGATATGCTTCACCATATTTTCTAGTCTTTGGCTTAGAATGAAGTTAGTTTGGAAACATATTCAGCGATGCTTCATCTCCTCCTTTGCGTTTGTGTAGGCGCCCCGTGCTAGCAGTGTTTTGTTTTTTGTTTTTTTTTCCCTTTTCATACCGCGCCCCCCCTGCAATGGCTCTGCGCCCCCCCTAGGGGGCGGGCCCCACACTTTAGGGAAGGTCTGGATTAAAGAGTGAGACACTCGCTCATCAGTAGTTTTGCTAAAATGGTTAATTTTTTAGTTGTTGGACTGTGTGGTTCTCTTCATTTCCTTTGAGTCAATAACTTTACTGCTACATTTGTGACAATAATATTCAACTGTTCTCAGATCCACGTTTCTGTGTTTCATTACTACTTTATCACATTCAATTCAATAAAACTTTATTGAGCCTGAAGGTTGACCCCGGACGAAATTGTAACATTTTGGTAAAAAATGATCTGTCAAATAAAATGCACTGATGTTAGGTGCAGCATCAGCTGCTAACATACACGTATCCTTTTCCTGCTCATTAAATTTGCCAATCATAAATGGAAACGTACAGGAACTTGTTTTTCATGTTTAATGTCCATGTACGGCCCACGCTTCACGCGAGCAGTTCTGACAGACCATTACTGAGGAACTATTGTTCAGTTCTGGACACAGCATTAATGGTCTGTCTTATTGTACTGCCCAATGATTACCATCACTGTCAGCGTAAACATGGTGGGATGTGGTGTTTCAGCCTTCTGTGTGTTTGCCAAACTCTGCTTATTGAGCATTTGAGTGTCCGGTACTATCCTATCTAAAATCACTGACCCTCTCCTGGACGCCCAGCACTTCACCTATAGAGCCAACAGGTCAGTAGGTCATGCAATAAACATGGCACAGCACTTCATCCTGCACTTATACCAGGCTACTTTTGGTGGTTTTTAGTTCCACTTTTAATACAATCATCCCAGTTTTGCTACACAAGTTCTACCAGCCGAATGTGCCTGCATCCTGCAGGTAGATCACAGATTTTGTGTCTGACAGGAGGCAGGCATCAGACTGACGCTGGAAAACTAGTTCATGCATTCATTACTTCTAGGCTGGACTATTGTAATTTGTTCTTATCAGGATGTCCTAAAAACTCTCTGAAGAGCTGATCTTAAAATCTGCAGCGAGAGTACTGACAGGGTTTGGGCAGGTGTGGGGTTCCTGTGTATGTCTGTTTCAGGTGGAGAGTTGGGTGGAGTTGCCCTTTCTGGACTCACACCAGCTGGTTACGTCCACAGTGGTGGAAACTTGGCCTGTGTTCATTCTGTGATTCTGCCATTAACTCAGTTTCCCCGTCTGTATCCCAGTTCCCTGCCTGAAGCACTTCACTGTCTCCCCGGAAGATCACTCAGCATTCCCTCACCTGGTTACAGTATGTGCTTCTCACACAGACTAACTGTCCTGGAGAATTCTCAGATTCACCTGTCACTCTCCTTCCTGCCCACTCTCCGCTGAGACCCAGCTCCAGATCTCCACCCGCCCATCAGTCCCCCCTCCCTGAGTAAGGTCTCAGCATGCAAACTCGTTCAACTGCAGCATCTCACTAAACAGTCCGGCCTAATCTAACAGTCTCCCTCTCAGCAGATGCACCTGTGTCCATCAGTACTGGCTAGGACTGATTCACTTGCCCTTAGCTTTTCACTACACAGTGCACCTTTGTGAATACATCTTTAAAAACTCCCATTTATGGTCGCTGTTTGTTCTCTGGCTCAGAAAACTGTAATTTCTCCCATAAACCTGAGACAAAGAGCTGCTGGTGTCCTTCTACAGATGCTCTTTTAAGAGTATGCTAGCGTATTGCATCCTAGTGTGGTTGCACTGCTCGGGAAGAGACACTCCTGAGGGTCATCAACACAGCACAGAACATCATCGGCTATGTTATCCTCTAGTTAGAGCAAATTTTAAATCGAGTTTATACTTCCCACTGTCGCCAAAGTGCTTCTTCATAGGGGGTCATATGATTGTTGGGGTTAGGGTCTGAGGGGTCTTTACCTTACATGGTAAAGTGCCTTGAGGACACTTTGTTGTGATTTAGTGCTGAAAACATAAAAGGAAATACAGTTAGGGCCAAAATTATTAGCCACCCTTATGAAATTAGACAACACTTGATTTCAATATGAAAATGACCATTAACAAAAAGTGTTTCCAAAATAACAGTGTCCACTAAGTTTAATTAGGATATGTTATTGATACAAGAGTTGAAACAAGAAAGGTCAAAAATGAGACATCCAAAATTATTAGCCCATGGCCATTAATAGTCAATACTGCACCCTTTGTGAGCCACAACTGACAACAGCCTTAGAGTAGGTCTTTACTAGGCTGGCACAGGTCTCCTGAGGGATTTTGGCCCATTCCTCCATTGCAGATTATTCTAGCTGGTCCAAATTGCACAGTTTCTGAGCATGGGCATTCGCTTTGAGTACTCGCCACAGATTCTCAATAGGATTGAGGTCTGGGCTCTGTGCAGGCCACTCCAGGATCCTGGTTTTGGTATTGGAGGAACTGTTGGACTAATTTCGATGTATGCTTTGGGTCATTGTCTTGTCGAAAGAGCAGATTTCTGCATATTCCCCCTAAAAATGTCTGTTAAAGCTCCTAAATCTTCCTTCTTCTCTAGTATTATTAGGTCTAACTGCCATAATCCCCAAACCCTTTTTAGTATTTTTAATTCCTTGATAAACCCTTGCCCCTTCACTTATAGGGATGCCTCCCCTGTACTTTGTGATAATTTTTAAAACTATTTCACTGACAAAATCTCAGTTCTGAGGGCATTTCTCTCATCTCAATCATTGTTACTTTCTGACCCTGTTCCAGTCCCTGAATGCTCAACTGTCTTTCAACAGTTCAAGCCACTGTCCTATTCTGATTTAACAGCTATAAGTGATCATCTCTAATTCCCCCCATGATATCCTTCCCTCTCATTTTTTTAAGGAAGCTTTGCCCACTATTGGTCCCTGTATCCAACTTTTACTAAATGTATAGCTGTCATCAGGTTGTGTACCGTCAGTATTTAAGCACGCTGTCGTGCAACCCATTATAAAGAAAAAGAATCTTGACCCTAGTGCTTTAACTAACTACAGACCAATCTCCAAACTCCCTCTTATATCCAAAATTCTGGAAAAAGCAGTTCTATAACAACTTCAGACTTTACTTGATACTAACGGTATCAATGAAAAATTTCAGTCTGGCTTTAAACCTCGCCATAGCACTGAGACAGCGTTACTTAGGGATTTAATGATCTTCTTCTAACTGTGGACTCGGGCCATTCCGAGTCAGCTGCGTCAGATATCTAAAGCAAAGCCATACCTCCCTTTGAAGGACACTGAAAAGCTCATTCATGCTCCTATCACTTCCAAATTAGACTACTGTAATTCCCTCTACTTGGGCCTCCCACCTTCCTCTATTCACCGGCTCCAGTTAGTTCAAAACGCAGCTGCACGTCTCTTAACTGGTACTAGAAATTATGCCCACATCACACCAGTTTTAGCCAACCTACATTGGCTGCCTGTTGATTATCGTATCAATTTCAAAATTCTTTTGCTTACCTTTAAAATTTTAAATAACTTGTCTATGCAAACTCCTTCAGTTGTATATCCCTAATAAGGCACTTAGATCTTCCATTCAAATGCTCCTGACACAACCAAGGTCTCGTCTGAAGTCCAGAGGTGATCGGGCCTTTGCTGTCTTAGCTCCCAGACTCTGGAATAACCTCCCTCCTTATATTCGTTCCTCTGAGTCCAACCAGTCTTTTAAATTGCATCTTAAAACTTATTATTTTAGTCTGGCTTTTGATTTAATCTAGTATGTTATTTCGTGGCTAGTTTTTGTTTCAAACAATTGTCATATTGCTTCCTGCCCTCCTTTTAACTGTTTCTTTTTTATTCTGTCTTATGCTATTGCTCTGACCAACTGTGAAGCACTTTGGTCAACTTTGTTGTATTTTTATGTGCTATAGAAATACATTTTGATTTGATTTGATTTGAACATCATTTTCTTTTTTCATGATGCCATGCACCTGAAAGAGGCTCTCTGTGCCTGAGGCTGCAAAACAGCCCCACAGCATGATGCTCCCACCACCATGTTTAACTGTGGGAACTGTGTTCCTAGGGTTGAAGGCCTGTCCCTTTCTTTGCCAAACATAAGCAACATCCATGTGCCCAAACAGTTCCTGTTTAGTCTCATCAGACCAAAGTGCAGACTTCCAAAACTCATCTTTACCTTTCAAATGTTCACAGGCAAACCTCAGTCAGGCTGTGATGTGCCATTCTTCGAGTAAAGGGGTTCTTCTGGGATGATGGCCCTGAAGCCCACCACAATCAAGAGCCCTCCCAAGTGTGTTCCTTGAAACATCAACTCCAGAAGAGGCCAGGTCAGCAACAATCATCTTGGCAGATATCCGGGGTTCCTTGCTGACATCTCTGACTATCTTCCTCACCAGAGTTCTTGAAATCTTGCACTTACAGCCACAGCCAGGTTTGTTTCTTACAGAATTTGTCTCCTTGTACTTGGCAATGATGCAACGTACAGCAGTTCTAGACACTGTCAGTCGCTTGGAAAAGGCAGTGTAGCCTTCCCCCTTATCATGAGCCTCTACTATCTTCTGTCTGAGCTCCAGACTGGTTTCCTTTGTCTTTGGCATGGTGAGGAACAGCAGTCCCTCTCATGTGTTGCAGTGCCCTGTTCCTTGGAGTCTTTATGCTGATTGGACGTTGTTAGGAAGCCAATTGACTGCACAGGTGTGGTTTCAAAGCTGATTGGTTAATTACTGTAGGTGTGTTTTGAAAGCAAACATTCACATGGGGCTAATATTTTTACTATATTTGGTATAAAGCCTAAAAATGTATTTTATATTACAAAATTTATCAAAAGTTGAATAGTGCTAAATAGCACTGGTGAATGTTTGATTATATGAAGTTTCATCAAAGCTGTAAACATTGGGAAGAAGTTTAGGAAAATGTTCCATAATTCCTGTGGGGCTAATCATTCTGGCCTCAACTGTATAATTGAATTGGTGTGAGTGGAATAACTGTACATGCACTCTTATCTCTGAGCATTCCCATCCAACACAGCTCACACCCACAGACACTGATAGAAGGATAACAGTGGGGATAGGACACATGTAAGTGTATGTGTTATTAGAGATTTTCAAGATGAATTGTGTTGACCACTCAAACACATGAATCAAATGTATTTGTGATAATACAGACAGTAAATTTGAAAATCTGCCAGAAAATCTACAACATCAATACACTGGTGTTGTAGAAGTCTCAAAAACTGCATGTATGAAATATGATATAACATGTTCTTATCTAACAGCAGATTTCTCTACATGCACAAAGAGTGGCCCATATCTTTGTTTGAATGTTTCTTGATTCAACTATGAAACAGCTGCAGAGCCCTCAGACTTTCAGTCTACAAGCGTAAGTGTGCTCATAAATCATAGGAAAATATGTCTTATCTTTCTAAATATCTTATCTTCATCTAAATATGTCTAATCTTTCAAACAAGATCTTTCTTATATCTAATAAATGTCTACTATTTGAACTGGAGGAATTTAAGTAGGGAGTGGGGCTAAATGCCTGATATAGTTCCATGTTATTTTCATACAGCACTTGTGGAGAAAACCCTAGCTGATGACTCATTTAAAATACACACTGTCATTGGTGGGTTTGAATGTCCTCTCTCTCTCTGAGTAAGGATCCTTGTCCCTCTCTGTCAGAAAATAAAAATGAGACCATATAAGGTCCAGTCTGAAATGGACCTGCACACATTTTCAGCTTATCCTAAAGACACAAATGTGTTTCAATGGAAGACGTCGAGCTTTTCATGTATTTTGAAACACTGATCCTATCACACTAGTACTGATTCGGTACCAATACCAGCATTGCTACTGATACTATCGACATTTAGATTTATCCACCCGCCTCTAATTTTATATTGTTAAGTAGAGGACCACAAAGACTCAAAGTCTAAATGAGCTGAGACACAGGTGAACACAAAGAGGTCAGGAAATAAAATCCAAACATAGACTCCAGAAATAAAATCTGTGAAAATGAAAGAGAAAGCAACCTAAAAGCCACGTTACTAAACATGGAGACAAAGAAAAAGGAACACTGTAGCCATCATTGTAGGCGTAATGACTTCATCAAAATCAAACCATGAACACGTTAAAAACAGCAAATAGTGAAGGTTATGAATGACCTTCTTATGTGTTGTATGTCTATCGTATTTGTTCACACACATGTTAGTCATGCAGTCCCCTTAGGGTTCTGTGTTGGGACCATCATCATCATCATCATCATCGTTTATTTATATAGCACTTTAAAAACACACAAGGCTGACCAAAGTGCTGAACAATGGAAACATAATAGATACCATAAGAATAATAAATACGATAAAATAATAAACATAGCGAAAACAATACAATATAAGTAAATACAAGTCAGTTAACCACTGAGTCAAAGGCCAGCAAATAAAAATTTGTTTTTAATCTGGATTTAAAAACCAGCACTGATGCCGATTGCCTAATGTGAAGAGGAAGATTATTCCAAAGCTTTGGAGCCACGATAGAGAACGCTCGGTCTCCTCTCAGTTTCAGCCGTGATTTGGGGACTGAGAGCAACAGCTGCTCAGCTGACCGGAGCGAACGAGTGGGGACATAGGGCTTCAGCAAATCAGACAAATATGCAGGTGCCAGACCATTTAAGGATTTAAAAACCAATAAAAGAACTTTAAAATGAATCCTAAATTCAATTGGAAGCCAGTGCAAGGAGGCCAGGACCAGAGTAATGTGCTCAAATTTCCTTTTACCAGATAAAAACCGTGCCGCAGCATTCTGTACTAGTTGCAGGCGTGTCAGAGTGCCCAGTCCAACCCCTATTAAAAGGGAGTTGCAATAATCCAAGTGTGAGGTTATAAAAGCGTGGATGACAGTCTCCAAGTCACGCCTTGAAAGAAAAGGTTTAACCTTCGACAGACGCCTGAGTTGATAGAATGATGATTTCACCACCCCATTCACGTGGCCATCAAAGGTAAGTGCAGAGTCGATTTTTAACCCAAGATTGGTAATCGAGCTCTTCAGGTGAGGGGTCAGAGCAGCAAGGTCAACATCAGGGGCATCAGAGGAACGATTCGAGCCAAACAGAATTGCTTCCGTTTTACGTTCATTAAAATTTAAAAAGTTTAGAGCCATCCATGACTTAACATCGCTAAGGCAATCAAGCAGGAGTCTAATTGGGGAGCTATCAGAACGACTGAAAGGAAAATAAAGCTGGCAGTCATCAGCATATAGATGAAATGAGACTTTTGTGTTTACGAAAGATCGCACCCAGTGGCAGGAGATACAATGAAAACAGTAATGGCCCAAGAATAGATCCCTGTGGTACACCCCATGGCAGAGGGGCCACAGAGGACGATGACGAACTTAACACAGAAGCTCCTGTTTGACAGATATGATTTTATCCACAGCAGTGCAAAGCCAGAAATGCCCACACAATGCTGTAATCGAGAGATCAGCAGGTTGTGATCCACTGTGTCGAATGCAGCAGTCATATCTAGTAGTATATGCACTACATGTTTACCACAGTCTGTCACTACCAAAATATCGTTCATAACCTTTATGAGAGCTGTGTCTGTGCTGTGAGACGGCCTAAAGCCGGACTGAAAAACTTCAAACATTTGAACATTGTTTAGATAATCCATCAGCTGAGTGTGAACAACCTTTCCCAAGATCTTACTCAGAAAAGGAAGTTTAGAGATGGGTCTAAAATTTGACATTACTGAAATATCTGAGCCTGGCTTCTTAAGTAAGGGATGAATAACTGCATGCTTAAACTCACTTGGTACTTGACCTGACAAGAGGCTGGTATTGATTATGTTCAGAATATGTGGTCCAACAGTAGGAAACACCTCTTTCAGAAAACGGGGATGAACGACATCATTCGGAGAACCACACGGTTTAGCAGTTGACACAAGCTTCTCTAGTACAGGTAGAACAATTGGTTGGAAAGCAATAAGCAAATTTAAACAGGGAACACGCACAGCCTGGTCAACAGAAGATACAGTGGAGGGTCTCAAACTGGCAACCTTATCCACAAAGAAATTAAGAAACGTATTACACATAACCTCAGAAGATTGCAAAAGAACATGATCCTCTGCATTCAGTACAGAATTAATGGTATTATACAGTTATGTGAATTAACAGCAATAAGTTGTGAAAAATAGGAGTTTTTGGCGGTCTTTACTGCCCTCTGATAAGCTTTCCAGCTCGTCTTAAGAGACCAGTCTTTTTAATACACGCTTCCCTTAGGCATTATTATTAGGAAACACTGCATTTTCATTGCTGTGCAGATGATACCCAGATTTATTCATCCATGGGGCCAGATACAAATCAGGCATAAAGACCTGGATGACCTGTAATTTCCTGCTTTTAAATTCAGAAAAATCGGAGGTTGTTGTACTTGGCTGTAATAAAACATATATAAAGAGATGCCTCTGCTGGAGACCATGATGTTGGTACACTGTGAGGAATCTGGGAGTCGTTCTTGAAGAGGACATGTAATATTAAATAAAAATGTGAGAAAGCCTTTTTTCATTTGAAAAATGTGGTTAAAATGATGAATCTCATCTCAGAGTAATGTCACAAAGCTGGTTCATGGATTTATTACTTCTAGGCTGGGCTACAGTAGTTTTTATCGGGTTGCTCTTAAAGCTCCCTAAAAGTATTCATTTGATCCAGAATGTTGGGAAGTATGGGAATGGGAGGTCAACAGCTTCCAGGTCCCACTTCTGTGGAACCAGCTCCCACTGTGGAGGCTAAAATCTGACACTCGCCATCATTTTGTTATGTTTAGGCCTAGGCTGCTGGTAGCTTCCAGTTATGATAGATCACTGACTGGTATCCAGCTTTCTACAAATGAAAAAAAGCATTTAATGTTTACAATGATGGACCTCACAACTACAAGTGTTTTGTTTTTTGTTTTTTAAATTATATCTTTATTTGGAATGGACAAGAAAAATCCATCAGCATAGCGGTATATGAATAACATGGGAACAGAGTCCTTCCAGGTTTTTAGAGTCCAGGAGAGCAAATGATAAACACAGTGATCAACAGGTGCATATTATCCTCTAATGGCTATTACTAGGAGAGTTGCCTGATAAATAAAGTATTTCAAGGCTCACATGCTCTCCAGAAGGAGACACGTAGAACACATTATATGGAACTATAAACATGAACTGGGGGGATGCCCGTGCTGCTGCCATGGTGAAAAAATAGATAAATAAATAAATAATAATAATAATACAAGTAAATAAACAAAAAAGTGAATTAACAATGGTCAAAAATTAGATAAGTAGGTTACAAAAATACAAGTAACAGTGAGGTCAAGTAAAGTCAGCTCTTGTGGGGGTAATGAATAGGATCCAATTGTTCCAAATTTGGTAGAATTTGGCCTTTTGATTTCTTAACAGATATGTCAGTTTTTCCATCCTAAATATCTCTAAAATGATCCCAAACCAGTCATCCAGGGTAGGTTGGACTGGGCTTAACCATCTTCTAGTAATTGTTTTTTTACTTGCCACCAAGAGTAATTGCGCCAACTTAATCTCACTCCTACGTTCCAGAAAAGGGACCAGACCCATGTATAAGACCTTAAAATCTAAAGGTATGTGAATGTTAAAGACTGAGCTTAAGGAGGCCTGGACACTCATCCAGAATTTTTTTAACCTGGGACAGTCCTAAAAGACATGAAAATGATTAGCAACAGTCGAGCCGCATTGTCTCCAGCATTGCATATGAGCCCCTTTATATCTCTCCTGATATGGTGTCTTGAAGTATCTAATAATATTCTTCCAGCCATGTTCCTTCCAGCTCATAGAACTGGATGTGGACCACTGGCAGGACCAAACATTTTCCCACTCCCCCACAGAAATAGCAAACCCTGATTCCCTTTCCCATTTATCTTTAGTGTATAAAGTGTTATCCTCGCTGGCACTAGAGAGAGCTTTGTATAGTTTAGAAATGGATTTAGCAGGGGTCATGGTTGTGGCATTTTTTAGGATGTGAAAAAATGCGACTCAGCATCATTAAAGTCGGACAATTTGCACTCATGATCAATATATGATCTCAGCTGTAGGTATCTGTGAAAGTCGTATTTTGTCAGGTTGTGGTTGTCTCGCAAGGTCTCAAATCTGAGCACCATATTTCTATGAGTAAGAGAGAGGAATGTTGTAAGGCCATAAGATATCCATGCTTTAAAGTTAGAGTCATGTCTGTTTGGAATAAAGTCTGAGTCGAAAGCAAACCACCTGAAAATCTTTAACATTTTGTGTATCCCGCAAATGTTGACTACCTTCTGCCAAACTTGAAGGGCGTGGGTTAACCAGGGGTTCCCCAACTTTTCCAGCCGACACATTAGACCCTCATCTGCCATTACAGCCTGTAGGGGGAATCGGTCCAACAGGCTGGACTCCAGTTCCTTCCACCTAGCCATGTATGTTTTGTTGCACCAATATAAGAGAGGGGTTATTTGAGCGGCATAATAATAATTCCTGAGGCAGGGGAGACCCAATCCTCCCTTTTCCTTGGGAAGCTGGAGGGTGGCATATTTAATCCTTGGCTTTCGGCCCTGCCAGATAAATCTGGAGATCCATTTGTCCCAGTCAATAAATTGGTAATCGCTCACTTCTATTGGCAAGTTTCTAAAAAGGTAAAGCAGTCTGGGGAGCATGTTCATCTTGATTGCAGTTACCTGGGAGCTGAGACTCAAGAAGGGGACCAGATTCCATCTGTGCAAATCAGCTTTTATACTTGCAGATACTGGCTCATAGTTTGCCTGAAAGACCCCTGAGAGGTCTGCAGTCAGATATATTCCCAGGTACTTAATTTTCTCATTATCCCAATTTACTTTAAATTTCCTATGTAAAGCTGCAGGAGCTTTATAATTTAAAGTCATCACCTGTGTTTTAGAAATGTTGACCTTATAACCAGACACCTTCCCAAAATCAGTTAAAGTAGACGTCAACTCACTAAACGACCTCTCCGGCTCCCCCAAGCAGACCAGTACATCATCGGCGAACATTACAACTTTATGTTCAACTCCTGACAGTGCAACACCCTTAATATTATGATTTTGTCTAATCGATTGGCCTAATGTTTCTATAAATAAATCAAAGAGAAGTGGCGAGATTGCACAACACTGCCTGCAGCCACGTTCCAGAATAAAGGGCTTAGACAAATCACCATTTCCCTTAATACGGGCTGAGGGTCGAGCATAAAGAGCTTGGATTACTCTAATAAACTTGTCTTGAAAGCCAAACTTCCCCAGAACCTTGTACAAAAATAACCATCTGACGGAGTCGAAGGCTTTTTCAGCATCTAGACTTCCTATTATTGATTGAGTTTTGTTTTTTTGTATTTGAGTAGAGATGTGTAATATTCTCCTAATGTTGTCAGTTGTTTGTCTATAGTGAATGAAACCAGTCTAATCTAAATTCATGAGGTCAGGTAGCAACTTCTCCAGTCTACGGGCAAGAATAGAGGTAAATAATTTGTAATCCAAGTTAAGGACACTGATCGGTCGATAGTTTCCACATTCTCGTTTATCTTTCCCCTCTTTTGGGATAATTGAAATAGTTGCCTCCCTCCAAGAACGTGGGATTTCTCCCTCCTGTAGGATGTAGTTAAATGACTTCAGCAATATGGGGACTAGATCTGCCCTCAGGGTGCAATACCATTGAGAACTGAACCCGTCCGGACCAACTGCCTTTCCTGGTTTTAATCTGGAAAAAGCATTTCTTCCACTGAAATGGGATGTATTAAATACTCATTTTGAGAGTCGAGGAGTGAAGGTAATTCTAGAGAGCTAAAAAAGGCATCAATACAATTCTCCTCAGTAGCATTAGGTTGTGAGTACAGTTCCGCTAAAGAAGGCCTCAAAGCATTTCTGAATGTTTTCTAATTTTGTTTCCACAATGTTAGTTTTGGGGTCCTTGATTTGGTATATCGTACTTTCCTTTAGTTGTTTGTGTAATTTATGTGCCAGGTATTTTGCAGATTTCCCTCCTATCTCATAGTATTTCTGCCTAAAAACAATTAAGTTATTTTGGACCTCCTGGGTGTAAATATCATTAATTTCACCCTGTATTTTCCTGATTTCCTGCTTTACAGTGGGATTTGGGGTGTTTATGTCTTCCTGTTGTTTCAACTTTAAATTTGCCTGTAGATCTATTAATTTTTGCCCTTTGATTCTCTTTAAGTGGGAGGCGATAGAAATTAATTTACCTCTCATTACCATTTTGAGCGTATCCCAAAGAATATTTGGAGATACCTCTCCTGTGTCATTAACTTCTAAAAATTCTTTAATGTCTTCCTTTAATTTGGAAACTATGGCAGGATCATTAAGCAAGTGCGAATTAAATTTCCACAGCGTGGTACATTTTTTCCTAGCCACCTGTAAAGATAGAGAGATAGGACTATGGTCAGATAGATCTCTCGTTAATATGCCACATTCTCTGATCCTAAACCTATCAACATTAAACATGAAAAAGTAGTCCAGCCTTGCATAGACTTTAAATGACCCAGAATAGTGAGTGAAATCTCTGGTAGATGGGTAGCGATCCCTCCATATATCTAGTATCCCCATCTCTACCATATAAGAATTTACTTTTCTGGTAAGTGCTGTTATCTGATTGGTCGGGGTGGAGGAGTCTAGTTTAGGGTCAAGCCTAAAGTTAAAATCCCCCCCACAGATATCCCCCGAGAGTCCACCATTAAATCAAACATATTCCTATAGAATAGCCAATCGCTCCCGGGGGGAGCATAAACATTTAATATTGTGATTTCAGACCCCTCTATCCTTCCTGTTATTCTAACAAATCTGCCTTCCTCGTCACAGAGTTCTGAGATATGTTCATAGTTAAGTATACCAGAGATAAGTGTGGCCACACCCCTCTTGTGTTTAGACTTGACGGAAGAAGAGAATACATATTTAAAACCCTTTCTTTTCAATCTCAAGTGATCTGCTTGGTTCATGTGTGTCTCCTGAAGTAGTGCAATCTGGGCCTTCTCCTTCCTTAGTTTGGACAGTATCTTACTTAATCACATTCAGAACCCCGTTAACATTAAAAGAGATTATTTTCACTGACTCACTTCCCATAAAGATATATTAGGTAACCACAGCACATAAACTCAATAGCAGCAGGCAACCCCCTCTTAAAAGAGTAACAAGTGAGAAAAGTTAAGAATAAACAGAAAACGTTTGAACATAACTGAAGCTTAAAAGCTCCTGGGCTGGCTTCTGACAGTGGAGCACTTCCACTGTCACCCTCACAACTTGAAGGGAAACCCCTTATTACTCCCTGAGTTAGGGGGCCTTCCACTGTGACGGCACTCACAGCACGAGAAGCCCCACCCATTTTAGCTGAACCATAATTCACCATGTTGTCCATAACAAATACATAACATTAAATTAATTCTCTTCACGTCTGTATACTTGCAGCTTCTCTCTGTATCCTGCAACTCCTCAGTTCTGTCGCGGGCGCCGACCTCCAACTCCCCGCCACACCTGGCATCTTTGTAGTTTTTCTCTGGGGGTTGCCAGTGGTATGATCACCTTTACCGGCAGGCCCCGACTCGCCAGGTCTGCTGTTGCCTCCTCCACCGTGTTGTAGGTTTTCGCTCCTTCTTCGAAAAAAAACCTTAAGGCACGCTGGGTAGAGGGTCCTAAACCGTAGATTCTTCTCTTTTAGGACCTTTCGTGCCTCTGCATACTCCTTCCTCATAGCCATGATCTCAGGGGGGTCATCGTGGTCGAGGTTAATCTTGCTGGAATTCCACATAAAACCTTTCTTTTGCCAAGCGAGCCTCAGCACTTCTTCTTTGACAGTGAAGCACAGGAATTTTACCAGGATCGATCTGGGTTGGGAGCCGTCCGGAGGGAGTGACAATAACGCTCTGTGTGCTCTCTGAATTTGTAACGATGTTGATGGTGGGATGGGGAGATTCTCCCGGAGTAGCTTCTCCACAAAGTGGGCCATAAATGGTGCTCCCGATTCTGCTCCCTCCGGCACCCCGTATAGTCTGAGCGACTCCCTCCTCCAGTAGGCCTCCAATGATGTCAGTTTTGTTTGAAGCTTTTCCTGCATTGTTAACATCTCAGACAAAATCTCGTCTGTGTTCTGGAGCTTATCTTCGTGTTCAGCAACCCTGGTTTCCACATCGTTTGTGCCGTGCATTGGCTTTGTCCAGCTCGCCCCTTATTTCCAGCAGTTGCGATTTCGTGTCTTTTCGGAATTCTTTCACCTCTTTGCCAACGCCTCTCAGTTCTTTCAGTATCAGCGCCAAACTTGCCGGGTCATCCTCGTCTTCTGTCCCAGAACCATCACGGCTAGGAGTGGGAGAGCGGCCTCGGCTAGCCCCATGGGGGCTAACGTTAGCCACTTCTGTTAGCTGCGCGTTGTCATCTTCAACGCCTTTATGCCCCTTTTTCCTCTTTATGTGCACTTAGTTTAATTCACTTTGGGGCAGTTTTAATAAATTTCAGTCAAGAGCTCTCTTACTAAGTTTCCATCACCACTTCCGCCGGAACCGGAAACCCAACTACAAGTGTTTTTGATAGTTGGAAAAAGAATTAGCGGACACAAAAAATGGCCATTTATCAATTATAGGGTTAGTAGTTTGTATTTTAACGTGTTCTTGGGGCTCATACTAAATCCTGAGTTGCTCCAGATGCGAGTTGCTTGTGTGTGCGTGTACATATACACAACAAATTAAATTTCTGTAGAATATGTGTAGAAAGGTTTTGGTTGACTGTCACTTATGCATAAAGTGCTTTGAATGGTCATCACATAAACGCCAGGCCAGTTATTTGATTGTTGATTTGTTTTTGGCTTGTTTGCCGACTCAGCAGACGCCCTGTCAGTCACTGCAGTCAGACGTTGGTGATAGTCTGTGCTGCTCACCACAGGCAGCAGCACAGACTGTAAGAAGCTGAATTTTATCTGTCAGGAATAAAAGACCCAAGGTTGTGAACCGACTGTGTTTTGTATGAAATAAGATTATTGTTTCAACACATTTAATGTGAAAGTTTTACTCCAGAAGGCAACTTCTCAGTGTGAGCCATGAATCAGTGTCTCTGCTATTTTTAATCATATCAAGAGAATAAAAAGAAGAACAGACCCCAGGCTACCACAAAGTGATCTGCTTTGTGACCACAAAGCAATTTGAGGTCAGAGCCTGAAGCTAACTTCCCAGCACTGGGCACACTTCATAGCAGTGTGTGTGGAGGGGGGAGTGGGGGCTGGTGACACAAAGGCAGTGTGGAACATTGGTGTGTGGGGCTCGCTGAGACAGACGGTGGTTGTGAAGAGCACGGCAGACGCCCTTTTCACTGTGAGACCGCTGGCAATCCGCCAGAGGTCAAAATGTCAGCCAGAGGTCAGAGGTTAACCCGGCTATAGTATGCATGTGAAAGCTAGTGAAGCGACAGAGGTCAGGGGTCACAGGATTCAGCATGTGGATGGCAAAAATATTACTGAGGAAATGTTAGCATAATTTTCACCAGTGCCAAACACACATTGGAGCATGGCCGCAACATACACACACACACACACACACACACACACACACACACACACACACACACACACACACACCAAACTGTATCACTCAGAAACAACGTTCTCTAGTTCTGATCATTCAGTTCAGTCTAAGGAAACGTAGCCATATTCATCTTGCTCCATGTTTCCTTTTAGAGTTTCTTTTGTGGACTATCTGAGTTAGTGACGTTATTAATAATTGACTTCAAATGGGTGACGTGTGTGGGCTCAAACTGTGGTCATAAATATTTTGTACTTGTAAATCAGACTGTGTAGTTGAGAACTGAGTTTTGTAACCCTGTCAACCAAAATATCTGAAGCCTTTACCTTTGTGCATCTTTGGATGCCAATTTGTGTGTGTGTTTGTAAAAAATATTTACACAATTTAGAGTTTTTTTTGTTAAGGTCTGGTTACAGATACAAAGGAAAAAACTCCGTGCTCGAGTTCCCCGGCTGTGTGTGCATTTCAACTTGCAAGTACGGGTTTTGACCACTCCGACAACCAAACCCATCTGTTATCTTATTGGATTGTTACATTTGTGATTGACATTAGATCAACCAATCAGCTGAAAGGAAGAAAAATCTGGTCAACAAATGGAAGCCTTGTGCCACCTGGCTACAACTAGAATTTCTGTCCTTAGAAATAATGAACAGACTCAGTGACAAAGGGAGCCCTGGAGGAGTCCAACACCCACTGGGAATGAGTCCCACTTATTGACAGCTATGTAAATCTGATTCTTGCAATGGTTGTATAAGGATTGCATGGCCAGACACCCCATGCTCCTGAAGCACCTCCCATAGGACACCCCAAGGGACACAGTCAAGTGCCTTCTCCAAGTCCACAAAATACATGTGTACTGGTTGGATAAACTCCCATGCACCCCAAGCATCCCAGAGAGGGTAAGGAGCTGGTCCAGTGTTCCACGACCAGGACGAAAACCGCATTGTTCCTGCTGTATCGGAGGATCCTGTATCCTGGAACTCTCCTTTCCAGCAACCTGGCATAGACTTTCCCAGAGAAATCAATCAAGACAGCCCTACAACATCCAGAGCCTTCAGAAACTCAGGGTCTATCTCATCCACCCCAGCAGCCCTGCCACTAAGAAGTTGTAGCAGGGCTCCGGTGGTGAGGTCACTGAGGCGGTTATTGACGAGTCATCCTACTCGTCCCCAGACTGTGCTTCCTCTATGGAAGACATGGGATTAAGGAGGCATTCCTTACACCGCCCAACAATATCCTCAGTCAAAGTCAGCAGCCACCTGCACTATGCACAGTGCAGGCAGAGCACCGCTTTCCCCTCCTGAGTCACCTGATGATTTTCCAGAATCTCTTTGAGGAAAATGAGCAACTTCGTATATCTCAATTTTACAGCTTGTTTAATGCAATACCAGGGAGCACTAGTGTAGGTGTGTGGGTAAGATGGCACCAGTGTGCATGCCAAGGCATCTATCTGGGCTCCTCTGTTATTTTTCTTCTTTTTTGTTGCCCTGATGGCTATATTCTATTAATTTATGAATCCCAAACACTCCTGAGTCTTCTTCCAGTTAAACCGCAAAAGTTTTATCTTAGAAATAAGCCAGAAATCTTCCTCCACTACTGGCTGAACACCTACCACTCTTGTTTCTCCTTACGAAGCGCTCAAAAAGATGGGGAACAAAGGGCAGCATCTTGGTACATATCAGAACCTACCTGAGAAAGAAAAGAATTATACGCCTCGTTAATTTCCTGCTGTTAAAGTTCAAATCACTGAATATTGGTACTTCTCAAACCTTGGTGGTGTTTATTTTAATTGTTAGCAATTTTAACATCCATGTTTGCCTTGAGTCCACTAGTAAAAGACTTCTTCACCCTTATTCTGTGACTGAATTAGAATATTGTGGGATATCAGACCATTTCCCTGTTATGTTTAATATTGTGGTGTGTAAGCATCACAGCAGGAGACTTGTGCCGGCGCTCTTCACTTTTCCCCACTTTCATCACCTCTTCTCTGTGTGATGCCAACCTTTGTGCTGAACTATCTATTAACCCTTTAAGACCTACCATAGAACCAAGTACGCCAGAGCTTACTTTATATTTTTACATGCTGTAGTGCCATTTTTGGGAACATTTCAAGTTTCTATACATCAATACAACTGTTACAGCCCAAATTTTAATAATATGTATGCATTAAGTCCATAGTAACTACATAAATTTCAAAAAAGTGCAATAAACTACAAAAAAATTGAAAATCGTTTTTGTTTTGTTTTTTACATACATTTCTACTTAGAGAAATTTAAGAGGTCTATCCCTCAAAACTTTAAATACAAAAAAGTTGCAAAAAATAGTTTACGACAACAGGAAATTTATTTTGAGTGTCTTCATATTTTATTTTTGAGATACACCAATTTTTATATACTGCAGAAAAAACGAAAATAAATCCTATAATGCAAATTTGCAAAGAAAACAGCATGTGCATCAAAATAAACTATTTCCAGCAGTGCAATTTGATTTCTAAGCATCGCAGAAACTATTTAGAAAAGCATGAAGTTAAACATGACTTTTAAAAACAGTGTAGGCTTATAAGGCCTATAAGTAAAAAACGACACTTTCCGCGAAAATGACGTCACTTCTGGTTTCGGGCAGGTAATGGCGGACATGCGATAGTTCGCGCTGACGCCTATTTCAATGTAGGAAGTGTTATAAACAGCTGATCAGATCGACAAAGCGTGTTTCTGGAATATTATGTTTTTGTTGCTGCAAATGCTTTTTATTGAATTTTTGCAAAGCTATATGTGGAAGGAAACCGTGACCTAGGACAACCTGATGGCAAAAGACGTAAGTACAACTCCTCTGGTTTCATATGCAAAAAAAATTATTGCACTAGCTTACGTGGTTCCTGTTCTACAGGGATTTAAAAATAGTTACGCAAAACGGAGCGTGCCCACTCCGACCGGCTTTAAAGGGATAAAGAACTAACTTTATCCCTGGTCTGTTGCTCCACTCATGACTATGACCAAATTATCAGCCCTGGCTCAATGAAACTACCTACGCTCTGAGACACGAGTGTCAAAGTGCTGACAGAAAGTGGAAGAAGGACAAATGTTAAGATCTTGCATGACTGCTTATCAGAAGATCAGACGACTGTTAAAGCTGCAAAATCTGCTTTTCTGTCTAATGAGATTTATAGCAATATTCTTAAGCCCTGAGTTCTTTTATTATTATTGATTGCTCTTTTTCAGCAGTTTGAGACTGTGGGTTTTTTGTTTTAAAGGAAGCAGCTGATCACTTGTAATTCCCCTCAGGATTTCTCCCCACTCATCTTCACGGAAACTCTTCACATTATTAGGCCTAGTATTTCACTTTTATGAAATGCTTCTTTATTATCAGGTTGCTGCTTTCAAACATGTTGTTGTACAGTCTGTTACTAAAAATCTAAATCTTGATCCAAATGGTCTTTAGCGTATGGTACAGGCTAATTTCTGAAATACATTTTATGTCCAAGATTTTGGAAAATATTGTCTTGAATCAACTTCAAACACTAATTTTTAGACACTGATGCTGTTTGTGAAAAGTTCCAGTTTGGTTTAGTGTATTTTTAGTGGGATTTTTCTCGGGGCTATATACTATATTTTAACGTACAGCACTTTGGTCATCCCTGTTCTTTTAAATGTGCTATACATACATATATATATATATATATATATATATAAAAAACAACACCCATCTCGCCCCTGCGGGCGGTTTATCCTTCAAGCTCGGGTCCTCTACCAGAGACCTGGGAGCTTGAGGGTCCTGCGCAGTATCTTAGCTGTTCCCAGGACTGCGCTCTTCTGGACAGAGATCTCCGATGTTGTTCCCGGGATCTGCTGGAGCCACTCGCCTAGCTTGGGAGTCACCGCACCTAGTGCTCCGATTACCACGGGGACCACTGTTACCTTCACCCTCCACATCCTCTCGAGCTCTTCTCTGAGCCCTTGGTATTTCTCCAGCTTCTCGTGTTCCTTCTTTCTGATGTTGCTGTCATTCGGAACCGCTACATCGATCACTACGGCCGTCTTCTCCTGTTTGTCTACCACCACCATGTCCGGTTGGTTAGCCACCACCATTTTGTCCGTCTGTATCTGGAAGTCCCACAGGATCTTAGCTCGGTCATTCTCCATCACCCTTGGGGGTATCTCCCATTTTGACCTCGGGACTTCCAGGTTATACTCGGCACAGATATTCCTGTACACTATGCCGGCCACTTGGTTATGGCGTTCCATGTATGCCTTGCCTGCTAGCATCTTGCACCCTGCTGTTATGTGCTGGATTGTTTCTGGGGCATCTTTACACAGCCTGCACCTGGGGTCTTGCCTGGTGTGATAGACCCCAGCCTCTATGGATCTTGTACTCAGAGCTTGTTCTTGTGCTGCCATGATTAGTGCCTCTGTGCTGTCTTTCAGTCCAGCTTTGTCCAGCCACTGGTAGGATTTCTGGATATCAGCCACCTCCTCTATCTGCCGGTGGTACATACCGTGCAGGGCCCTGTCCTTCCATGATGGTTCCTCGCCTTCCTCCTCTTTCTTGGGTTTCTGCTGCCTGAGGTATTTACTGAGCACACTGTCAGTTGGGGCCATCTTCGTGATGTATTCGTGGATGTTTCTTGTCTCATCCTGGACTGTGGTGCTGACACTCATCAGTCCCCGGCCCCCTTCCTTCCGCTTAGCGTACAGCCTCAGGGTGCTGGACTTGGGGTGAAACCCTCCATGCATGGTAAGGAGCTTTCTTGTCTTTATGTCAGTGGCTTCTATCTCCTCCTTTGGCCAGCCTATTACCCCAGCAGGGTACCTGATCACGGGCAGGGCGTAGGTGTTGATAGCCCAGATCTTGTTCTTACCGTTCAGCTGACTCCTCAGGACTTGCCTGACCCTCTGCAGGTACTTGGTGGTTGCAGCTTTCCTAGTGACTACATTTCTCCAGCCCGAATGACATCCCAATGTCATTGCTGTATAGCCTGGTAGTGTGTATCAGTGAATCGATGTCTCGTTCACTCTTGGCATACAGCTTGATGTCATCCATGTACAGGAGGTGGCTGACAACCGCTCCGTTCCGTAGTCGGTATCCGTAGCCAGTCTTGTTAATGATCTCACTGAGGGGGTTCAGGCCTATGCAGAACAGCAGTGGGGACAGAGCATCTCCTTGGTAGATCCCGCACTTGATGGTGACTTGTGCTATGGGCTTGGAGTTGGCCTCTAGTTATTGCTGGTTCTGTGGAGAACAGCTGGTTTATTTTGCCTTCTATCTCTCTGGTGTACCTCCTCAAGTGGCTGGCCAAGGCTGTGAGTCTTTGCTTGGCAGTTTCCAAGGCCTCAGGTATGGACAGCTTGCTGTATTTCTTATGCACCTTCTTTGTCACGCCTTTCTGCAACTCCGTTAGTTGGCTGACCTCCCTTCGTGCTTCTTTGATCTTGCCCTCTAGCCAAGCCCTCTGTCCTTCTCCATGGAGGGTACTGCCCCTTCAACTTGTAGCCAAGCATATCACTGCTGCCGTATTGTAGATCAGCTTGTTAGTGTCGGTAATCGTAGGTATTGTCCGTAGTGCTGCATTGACATCATCTAGCAGACCTTCTGAGGATACTTCACGTAATCTTGGTAACCGGCTACGGGGGAACCAGGTTTCAAGCTTGGCCATGATCCTATCTTTTCAGGTCAGTTCCTCTCGCATTCAACGATCCTTCTCCTATCGCACTTGGGGCTATGTACCCAATCTCGGGTGGGGGTGATGATATCTCCCCCCTGACCTGGCGTCCTGACTCCTCCTTGCCGTAGCATTTATGTTGTACCTCGTCAATCTCTAGCTGTGAGAGCAGTCCCTTCTTTCGAATGTTGGAACACTGAGCTACTAGTTGTTTCGCCGTCATTGTGGATGTTGGGTATCGAAGAATCCATAGGTCCCTCATCCTATTCATGTAACCCCTTCCGCCAGTAGCATTCCAACAACGCCCTGTTTTCGTCTCTTGCCCACCGATGCCTTCTTGTTCCAGTAGCCCACTTGTCGTCAGGTTGCCCTGGTTCCTCAACACCTGATGCGGACCTTGTTGATCCGGGCGACGACCGAGCCGGCATGCCTTCATATTTATCTGTCTCGCTCATGTCTGCGGTAGGCTTGCTGAGCATAGGGGGTCTAGCCTTAGGACCCTTACTGGATACAGACGCCCCAGGAAGGAATCGAACTTGCGATCCTCTGCTCCAAAGGCGTGTAGTCTAACCACTACTTATCCCTCAAAACTATTTAAAGTTTTGAGGGATAGACCTCTTAAATTTCTCTAAGTAGAAATGTATGTAAAAAACAAAACAAAAACGATTTTCAATTTTTTTGTAGTTTATTGCACTTTTTTGAAATTTATGTAGTTACTATGGACTTAATGCATACATATTATTAAAATTTGGGCTGTAACAGTTGTATTGATGTATAGAAACTTGAAATGTTCCCAAAAATGGCACTACAGCATGTAAAAATATAAAGTAAGCTCTGGCGTACTTGGTTCTATGGTAGGTCTTAAAGGGTTAATAGATAGTTCAGCACAAAGGTTGGCATCACACAGAGAAGAGGTGATGAAATCCCCTGATCCCCATATATATATATATATATATATATATATATATATATATATATGTATATATATATATATATATATATATATGTTATATAGATATACCGCTACCTTATTGTGGTGGAGGGGTTTGTGTGTCCCAGGGATCCCAGGGGCTATGTTGTCCGGGGGCTTTTGCCCCCTGGTAGGGTTCTCCATGGCAAATTGGTCCTGGGTGAGGGACCAGACAAAGAGTAATTCAGAAGACCCTTATGAGGAAAACATCGAGGGAACAGTTTACCCTGCCTGGGATAGGGTTACCGGGGCCCCGCCCTGGAGCCAGGCCTGGGGAGGGTTCCCGAGGGCGAGCATCTGGTGGCCGGGCCTTAGTCCATGGGGCCCAGCCGGACACAGCCCGAAAAGGGGACGTGGGCCCATCCTCTCGCAGGTCCACCACCCGCAGGAGGCGCCGTAGGGGTTGGGTGCATTGTGTGCCGGGCGGCGGCCAGGAGCGGAGGCCCTGGCAGACTGATCCCCGGCTACCAAGACTGGCAATTGGGACATGGAATGTCACCTCCCTGGTGGGGAAGGAGCCCGAGTTAGTGCGTGAGGTTGAGAGGTACCGGCTAGATATAGTCGGGCTGCCGGTACGTTGGTGTTCTTCCCGGTGGATGAGAGGGTTTGTTCCCTGCGCCTTAGGGTCGGGGAACGGGTCCTGACTGTCATCTGCGCTTATGCACCGAGTGGCAGTTCAGAGTACCCAGTCTTCTTAGAGTCCCTGGGTGGGGTGCTGGAAGGTGCTCCACCTGGAGACTCTGTTGTCCTACTGGGAGACTTCAATGCTCACGTGGGTAACGACAGCGAGACCTGGAGGAGCGTGATTGGGAGGAACGGCCTCCCTGATCTGAACCCGAGCGGTGTTTTGTTATTGGACTTCTGTGCAAATCACAGTTTGGCCATAACGAACACCTTGTTTGAACATAAGAGTGTCCATAAGTACACGTGGCATCAGGACGCTCTAGGCTGCAGGTCGATGATCGATTTTGTAATCGTATCACCAGACCTGAGGCCACATGTGCTGGACACTCCGGTAAAGAGAGGGGCTGAGCTGTCAACTGATCACCACCTGGTGGTGAGTTGGAGCAGGTGGCAGGGGAGGATGCTGGACAGACCCAGTGCACCTAAACGCACAGTGAGGGTGTGCTGGGAACGCCTAGCAGAGGCCCCAGTCCGTGAGATCTTCAACGCACACCTCCGGCAGAGCTTCAACAGCATTCCGAGGGAGACTGGGGACATTGAGTCCGAATGGACCATGTTCAGCACCTCCATTGCCGAAGCTGCTGCATTGAGCTGCGGCCGCAAGGTGGTTGGTGCCTGTCGTGGTGGTAACCCCCGAACCAAATGGTGGACACCAGAGGTGAAGGGAGCCACCAGGCTGAAGAAGGAGTCCTATCGGGCTTGGTTAGCCTGTGGGACTTCGGAGGCAGCTGACAGGTACCGACAGGCCAAGCGGAATGCGGCTCGGGCAGTGGCTGAAGCAAAACCTCGGGTGTGGGAGGAGTTCAGAGAGGCCATGGAAAAAGACTTTCGGACTGCCTCGAAGAGATTCTGGCAAACCGTCAGAGGGGAAAGTGGTGCTCTACCTGCACTGTGTATAGTGCTGGCAGAGCGCTGCTGACTTCGACTGAGAAAATTGTCGGACGGTGGAAGGAATACTTCGAGGACCTCCTTAATCCCACTGACACGTCTTCCGAGGAGGAAGCAGAGTCTGGGGATGAGGGGGAAGATCCGCCAATATCCGGGAGCGAGGTCACTGAGGTAGTTAAACAACTCCTTGGTGGTAGAGCCCCTGGTGTTGATGAGGTCCGCCCCGAGTTCCTAAAGGCTCTGGATGTTGTAGGGCTGTCCTGGCTGACACACCTCTACAATGTTGCATGGAGATCAGGGGCAGTACCCCTGGACTGGCAGACCGGGGTGGTGGTCCCCATTTTTAAGAAGGGGGACCGGCGGGTGTGTTCCAACTACAGGGGATCACACTCCTCAGCCTCCCTGGGAAAGTCTATGCCAGGGTGCTGGAAAGGGGAGTTCGTCCGCTAGTCGAACCTCAGATACAGGAGGAACAATGCAGTTTTCGTCCTGGTCTCGGAACACTGGACCAGCTCCTTTATCCTGTCAAGGATACTTGAGGACGCATGGGAGTTTGCCCAACCAGTCTACATGTGTTTTGTGGACACATTCGACCGTGTCCCTCGGGGTGTCCTGTGGGAGGTGCTAAGGGAGTATGGGGTGTCTGGCCCATTGTTACGGGCAATAAGTCGGACTCGTTCCCGGTGGGTGATGGACTCCGCTAGGGCTGCCCTTTGTCACCGATTCTTTTCGTAATTTTTATGGACAGAATTTCTAGGCGCAGCCAAGTGGCGGAGAGCTTTCACTTCGGTGGCCTCAGAATCTCATCTCTACTTTTCGCGGATGATGTGGTTCTGTTGGCTTCATCGGGTGATGGCCTCCAGCTTGCACTGGAATGGTTCGCAGCCGAGTGTGAAGCAGCAGGAATGAGGATCAGCACCTTCAAATCTGAGGCCATGGTTCTCAGCCGGAAAAAGGGTGGAGTGCCCATTCCGGGTCGGGGAT
This sequence comes from Pelmatolapia mariae, assembly GCF_036321145.2. Taxonomy (NCBI): domain Eukaryota; kingdom Metazoa; phylum Chordata; class Actinopteri; order Cichliformes; family Cichlidae; genus Pelmatolapia; species Pelmatolapia mariae. The sequence continues at coordinate 29,439,122 of NC_086228.1, forward strand.
GGGTCCCTGCCCCAAGTGGAGGAGTTCAAGTATCTCGGGGTCTTGTTCGCGAGTGATGGGAGAAGGGAGCGGGAGATCGACAGACGGATTGGTGCTGTGGCTGCAGTGATGCGGATGCTGCACTGGTCTGTTGTGGTGAAGAGAGAGTTGAGTGTAAAAGCGAAGCTCTCAATTTACCGGTCGATCTACGTCCCTACCCTCACCTATGGCAATGAGCTGTGGGTAGTGACCAAAAGAATGAGATCATGGATACAAGCGGCGGAAATGAGCTTGAAATGAGTCTAATAATAGATAAAATGCCATTGTGAGTTGGTCATTTACACCATCTACATGGATGTTAACCCTCTGGACTCGACGGACGAGCACATCCAGATCACATTATCCATTTTAAGACGATGCAGCATCAACATGCAGTCTCACTGTGGACTCAAACTGTACACCAATTTTCAAACTTGATGAACCAAGTAAAAACCAGACAAAGAGGACAAATAATTAATGCAATGCTTTTTCCTGAAAACTGTTGTTGGGTCTTTATCTTACAGTATAAAGCACCCTGAGGTGACTGCTGTGATTTTGCACTACATAAATAAAATCAAACTGAAATACTGGTTGTATTCAACAATGAGACTTTGCCACCTAAAGACTGCCCAGTTTGGAAACAAAAGATTTTCTGGTACCAGAATGATGAGAAGAGAAAAGCTCAGGATCTTAAAACTTCATCTCACAAATATGGCTGAAACAATCTAATGGCATGGGAATATATATGGGCTGCTGCTGAAACTGGGTCACTAGTATTTATTGATGTGAGTGCTGAGAGAAGCAGCAGGATGGTGTACAGGGACAGATGCTCTATCCTTAACTGAGATTGAGAAATAAGAAGGATTTTTCTATTGTTAAAGAAGATTAACAACTGTCAGATGTGTTTAACAAAGAGAAAAAAGGCTGCTGTAGAAAGAAAGATTATGAAATTCGGTGCAAAGTAGATCCAGGGTCTGCTAGTTTGAGATGCTAGTCCTTCAAGAAAATATGAGAATACAGATTTCGTCATCAGTTTACTTTCTTGACTATAATATGACTGTGCAGTAATGAGATGAGATTGAATAAAATTAATAATATTCCCCGTCCTGTGTGTGTGTGTGTGTGTTGATGAAATCACCTCCTATCTTAACACCACGGTTGAATCCAGTCGGTCATGTTTGACTAATAACTTGTAGGTTGATCCCTGTTAAACTGCTGCTGTCACTGTTAGATGTTGTGTAAGAAAACTGTCATCGCAAAGTAAGAATCAAAGAATCTGAACAAATGGTTGTTAAACACATATTAGCTCAGCTGAAGCATGGACCAGCACTCACTGCAGGGTCTGCACATTTACTACACATTGACTTTTCAAAGCAATTTTAATGCTACTATTTTTTTTATTTCTGCAAAGCATTAAAATGATAGGAACAGTTTATTATTATGTGTGCCTATGCCAAGAGGCACACATATTACTATTCGTCGGATTTATTATTATTATTATTATTATTATTCTTCAGTTTCCGCCTGAAATTTTGCAGCGAATCTCGCCTCGCAGTTTTGAGACAAGCTTCATATATGTTACCTCATTTTGTGCGGCTGGATCAGGAATGGTGTGCTATGACTTTTGGTGTTTATGACTATTATAGTTTTTTAAATATTAATATTTTAGTGAAAATTTTCCCGCGCTTCTCTGCCAAACAGTTTTGACAATAGGGTTACATATGTTAGATCATTTTGTGCGGCTGGAGCTGGACTAGTATGGTATACACTTTTGGTGTTTATGACTTTTATAGTTTTTTAAATATTAATATTTTAGTGCAAATTTAGAAAGATTCTTCTTTTGGCGCCATAGAAACAGACTTCATTTGTGGTGTGTTGGCTCCATCTTTTGGTCCCACTGATACAAATTTCAAACTTCATTTGTGGTGTGTTGGCTCTCTCTAGTGGTATGCCGGGAGTAGTACGGCCTGTCTACCCTTATTTGGATTACCGTAATGATGACAATATCAACGGTGCGCACAGCGTCGCTGCTTTCAGGAGCCATTGGAATTTTTAAGGTTGCGCAAATCATTCAATAGTTACGGTAATGCTTGGTGGAAAACTCAATATCCCACAATTCATAGCACGCCTCTGCCGAGTCAAACAATGGCGGCCATCACTTAGTTTTTATTTTCCTCTTAATACTGTTTCTAGGTCACAAAATAAACTTTTAAGATATTTTCAGGCGAGAATATAGGTGCGTAAACTTCAAATATCTGCTCATTTTGTCAAAACATCCCATATTAGCGACAATGTTCTGACGATGTCGTTTCTGCTTGAGGCTAGCTGGCTAGTGTGGCTAGCGCGGCTTTGCTAACAAGCTACAGCCGGCCTGGATGACAGTGAGAGCGGCTTACTCTGGTTTCACACCCGGTCCTTCGTAAAGTCTCGTGGTCACAGCTGGACTTATTTTAAATAAATAAATGATTTATTTATTTATTCATTTTAGTAACGGTATAAACAGTGAAAGGTGGTGGATTGGCCAGATGTAAACTTCAAATATGTGCTCGTGTTACCAAGACATCCCATATTAGCTCTGATGGTTTCGGTGCCTGCAAAGAGCTAGACAGCTAGCTAGCTAACTGGCTGTCTTTTTGACTCAGGGTCATAGCTGGACTTATTTTTCGTTTTTATGAGCCGATGAGGGGTTTTTTTTAGTAACGGTACAAACAGTGAAAGGCGGTGGATTGTCCAGATGCTGGTCGATGTGGAAAAAATAACTGAGTTGTTTGGTGGTCGCTGACGCGGAGCTACAACCGAGGGCAGCTATCCACCGGTGTGTGTCAGACAGAGCATGCAGGGAACGAGGCGGCGAGGCGACCGCCGATCAACCGGTGGTAGATCGTGGATCAGGGAAACCGAAGGCAGGAGAAGCACGCGGCTGCCGGTCAGAGCGTGAGGTGAACTGAATTTCAGGTAAGAAGTTATGAACTGCACTCTATTTGGGTCAGATATAAACCGAGTTTAGGTGTAGTTTGGTGGAAACCAGGAGATGACCTTACCGAATCATCAGAGCTGAACTGGTGATGGAGAAACAGGTTTACCTTTTTTTTAGGTGACATGAATGAGTTGAAGGGAAGTTATGAACTGTTTCTGAGAGAAATAAACACCAAGCTCCTTTTTTATTTAGCTGACAGCTGGTAACTGTGCAGGGGCGGATCTAGCAAAGCTTTTGCCAGGGGGCCAGGTAGGGCATCTTACAACCAAAGTTTGTATAATAATACACAAGATTGGCTGTAGACCATTGTTAATCATTCAGAACACTGTGTAAAAATAACAAAAAACAAAAAGTGAATGCAAAAGTGCATAAATATTTATTTTACGTGATTGATGTGTGTGGCGGGGCGTGGTCTGCAGTGCCGCTGCAGGGGAGGTGGACCCACCTGAGCGGCATCTGCAATCACGCCTCTCTGGCGTAGTCTGTGCTCTCTCGGCTGTTTTTTGGGTGTGTGTCAGGCTGTGAGTTGAAAAGCTACAGCCGGCTGTGTGGGTACACCAACCATGTGTGAAAAGTGGTCCATAACGTAATGCTTCAAAGCGTGTTCATGCAAACATTGTCGGGTCTGCCGTGGTACAATGGGACTTCTGCTCATGAAACTATGTGCACAGCGTCTGCAAATTGGGGCTGTACAAAGTCACTTCATCTTTACCCAAAATTGTAAGCTGTCATCTGTGAGGTGCGAGCGGTGTTTGTTTTTACCATAGTTCATGGTGGAGAATGGCTGCTCTGCTGAGTTTTGCTCTCTGTAGCTGTATGAATGGCAAACTACACTGTTTACCAGCGGCATAGGCACACTTAAAATTTCTTCTGAAATTTTCGCTTTCTAGTTCTACTTAACTCTTTTCTTGATATGATGAGTTTGTTTTCTTTAGTGTATTTACATCTTAAAAACCCATTATACTTAGGACTGGATGGATTTCTCACTGCACGTCTCTTCACTCCCCATGTGTCTGTGTGTCACTCATCTTTGTCTGCGCTTAGATTTTGTCCTTGACTCCTCGTGGTCTCCTTTCTCTTCCCCGTCCTTCCTCAACAGGTCATGACATGTCTGCCCTTTCTAAAGCCTGGTCCTGCTGGAGCCGCTTCCTGTTAAGATTGTTCTTAATTCCTGCTCTGTGCTTTCTGATTGGAGATCATCTGATTGTTGGGGTTAATAACGTACTGTGTCTTGAAATTACAGATCATTGCCAAGACTTGATTTCTCACCAGTTATGTATGCTAGTGATGGTGACAGGTGACAAGGAAGAATTCCAACCTGGATGGATGTATGCTGTCATAAAAACAAAGAAATGCTTCTCCTCAGTACAATCCAAAAATCACATTTAATCATATGACAGAAAATATACAGACACTGGTGTTAATGGTTCTTTTTTTGTGTCATGGTCCAGGTGAGTGCCAGTGTTTTTCTGCAGTGCAGTGGTCTCCACCTCTGAGCAGAGCCCTCATCGTCTCACCTACTGTCCAGACCTGCTGTGGATTCCACTCGCTATACTTAAGACCGGCGTGCGGTCTTCTCCAGATCGTCTGCTAACCTGTGTTAGTGCTTGGCCGTCTAGTCCCACGGTGAATCATAGTACTTGTTTTACTGTGTAATTGTGGGGTGGCTGTAGCTCAGGTGGTAGAGCAGGTCATCTACTGATTGGAAGGTTGGTGGTTCGATTCCTGGCTTCCCCTAGGAAGCCAGGATCTTCCTTGGGCAAGATACTAACCCCAAATTGCTCTCCGATGCATCCATCGGTGTGTGAATGTTAGTTAGAAAACACTTAGGAAAAATGTGCTTGGGTGAATGGGTGTGAATGGGTGAATGCACAAGTTGTATAAAGCACTTTGAGTGCTCAGAAGAGTGGAAAAGCGCTATATAAGAACCAGTCCATTTACCATAATTCCTGGGATCATCTACTCACGTTCACCTGGACACTCGTCTTTCCTGTGAAATCACAGCTGCCCGTCATGCTCTGTGTTTCTTCAAGCTTCACCTGCCTCACTCCCTCCTCTGTCACCCACAATCACTGGATCATCTCGCCCAGTGCTGTTCTGACATCTCTCCCTCTGTTGCACTGACTCTGATTGTCGCTCCTCGAACCACGACCCCCTTACTCAGTCCCTCTCTGCTGTTTGCCGCTCCCAAGCATAGTTCTCTTGTTTGTAAATCTAGTACTGCACCTCTGCTTGTATCTGCTTTTGGGTCGACTCTCACGCTCTGGCCTACGCCGCCGTAACACACAGATGCTCTCAGTAATAGTTTAGCCAGTGTTTGCAGCTGCTTACAGTGGTATTGCGCTAGCTTAATGATTTATCAGCCACTGACACATGTGCTCATCTATTTACAGCACTGATTTATACTCGTGAGTACTCCCCAGCACCTGTGGAGCAGATTTATTATCCCACATAACTCCCACATATCTCTACATGCATTCCACATTAACAGGAAAAGGAACAATTACCCTCTCCTCTCATTGTTTATGCAAAGTCTGCTGCTGTGCTGTCCTTTACAGCAGTAACAGAGCTGAGATGGCTACTGCAGATCCACGCTTTTCTGCCGACTCCTGCATTATCTCAGCCTGATAAAAACACATTCTCCCACAGGCACTCGTATAACACTGCATACACACTCACACACTCTCTCTAATCTGATTGTTCCGGAAAACTGAATTTAAAATTGCAATCAGTGCAGTGCAATTATTAGCCATCCAGCAATTCAATCTGTGCTCCTCTCTGCCTCCTCCACTGCTGGAAATCAGCATGTTCACTACAGGCAAAACAAGGAACAAGTGGGTGGAAGGGAAGACAAAGAAGTGAGGAAGGAAAGAAAGGGACATGGAAATAAAGTTGAAATAAAAGAAAACCAACTGCTGTCCCATCTATCACTGAAAGTAAAGCAGGAAAAACACATTTAAAGAAAGTTTGTAATAGGTACAGAACAGACAAAGGGCAACAAAAGAAGCAAAGCAGGAGCGAACAGGGGAGGAGGGCGAAGAGTTGCAAGAACAAAAGCACAATGAAGAACTCAATTATTGTCACATCTGTCGACGGAAGTGGAGTGACAGAAAGAAAATGAGAGCGGCTGAGAATGGGAATCATCTGAAAACCTGCATCTGAAATTCAGAAAGCTGCTGAAATATTCAAACGGCCCAGCAATGGCACATCCATTGGACTAATATATCTGATATTTCCATGTAGAAATAAAAGCCAGTGAGTAAAAGATTTATATCTTCTGCATTCTCTGTTTCCTTCCACATCCTGGAAATGGAGGAAAATAGATTTGATTGATTGATTGATTGAATCTTTATTTTGAACATGTTGAAAAAGTACAACAAAATAGAATTAAAAGAGACAAATGAACAAAACAAAACATAAGGAAAACAAGCAACCACAACTCCAAATAACTTTCATGTTCAAAAAGGAGCAGGAAGAAGCATAAGCTTATTTAATCCCACCCCTTTTCCACTATCTAGTATCAATAGACTACAGAAATACCTCCTTGCAATTACATTATGTCATGTGTATTTTTTCTTTTTTTCTTTTTTTTTTTTTTTTTTTTTTTATATATACATATGTTTCTATCTATCCATACATACGTATATACACATACGCACATATACACATTTTCACTAACCCCATTAACACCTGAAGGATACACAACCTACAAATATATATATATACCCATACCAATATACCCGTGCACCCGCACATACATGAAAATATTAGACAAGAACACCCTGTCAAATCTCTACCTCTTCCCTGTACCCTGTAAAAACCATATCCTTAAACCGCTTTTTAAACTGCGCCATGCTCGGACATTGCTTCATATCTTTACTTAGTCTGTTCCACAGCTTCACTCCACACACAGAGATGCAAAAACTTTTTGATGTTGTACGGATACGAGGATGTTTTAAATTTAATTCCCCCCTCAAATTGTATCCCAGTTTCCTTTTAGAAAACATTTTTAGAATATTGTCAGGAAGCAGGTTGTTTATTGCTTTATATATAATTTGTGCAGTGAGAAAATGAACCAGATCTGTGAATTTTAGAATTTTTGATTTTAAGAATAGTGGATTTGTATGATCTCTGTAACCAGTTTTATGGATTATCCTTATGGCCCTTTTTTGTAATATAAAGATTGATGATAGCGAACATTTGTAAGTATTGCCCCAAACCTCTGCACAGTAATTCAAATACGGTGCAATCAGGGAACAATAGAGAATGTGGAGTGATTTGTGGTCCAGAATGTGTTTTACTTTACTCAAGATTGAGATACTTCTTGAAATTTTGTTATGTATATGATTTATATGAGACTTCCAGTTTAATTTATCATCTACAATCACACCAAGAAACTTATGTTCAAGTACTCTTTCAATTTCCACACCATCTAACTGAATCTGCACTTGTGCATTTCTAAGGGAATTCCCAAATAAGATTATTTTAGTTTTACTTAGATTTAGCGATAGTTTGTTCCTGTTAAGCCATTTTTTAATTTTGCACATTTCTGAAGTAATTGTATCCTGCAGCTCCTTTAGATTCCCCCCAGAACAAAAAATATTTGTGTCATCTGCAAATAATACTAATTTTAATATATCAGATGCCTTACAAATATCATTTATATAAATAATAAATAATTTTGGACCCAGTACAGAGCCTTGTGGAACACCACAAGCAATGTCCAAGCATGATGAGGAATGGACACCCAGCTTCACAAATTGTTTCCTGTCACTTAAATAATTTTTCACCCACTGCAGTACAACCCCCCTGATCCCGTACCGTTCCAGTTTATTAACTAATATGTCATGATTGATTGTGTCGAATGCTTTCTTGAGATCCAGAAATACTCCAGCTGCATACTGTTTCTGATCTATAGCATTCGTAATCTCCTCAATTGATTCGATTAATGCCAGAGATGTTGATCTTTTTGATCTGAATCCATATTGACTGTCAGAGAGTAATTTATGTTTATCTAAGAATTTGTCTAATCGTTTATTAAACAGGTTTTCTAGTATTTTGGAGAATTGTGGTAGTAAAGAAACAGGCCTGTAATTTGTGAAGTGGTGTCTATCCCCAGTTTTATACAGCGGCACAACTTTAGCTATTTTCATTTTGTTTGGCACTTTTCCCGTCTGAAATGATAAGTTGCAAATATATGTTAGAGGTCCTACAATTCCTTCAATGACCTTCTTGACGATTTTCATGTCAATATCATTACAATCAGTAGATGTTTTATATTTACACATGTGTACAATGTCAATTATTTCTTTTTCCTCCACTGATGTGAGGAACATTGAGTTAGGGTTCCTATCAATCAGGCTTTCACTACAGTCCACTGATGGCAGTGACTCAGGAATTTGTTCTGCCAGTTTTGGTCCAATATTTACAAAATAATGATTAAAGCTGTTGACCACATCAGCAGTGTTTTCCATAATATTGCCATTGTCGATAAAGTATTGAGGATAACTTTGTTGTCCAGAATTATTTTTAATGATACCATTTAAAACATCCCATATTCCCTTCATATTATGTTTATTATTGTTCAATATTTTACTATAATACTCCTTTCTACATACACGTATAATATTGATCAACTTATTTTTGTATTTTTTATATTTATTTTCAGCATCTTTTGTTCTTTGTTTTAGGAATTCCCTATAGAGTGTATTTTTCTTTTTACATGCATTTTGTAAACCCTTAGTGATCCATGGTCTATCTGAATATTTGTGCTTTCTGTTGTATTTTATTGTTGGACAGTTTTTATCGTACAACTCCATGAATATTCTTAAAAATATGCCATATGCAATATCAATATCAGTTTCTTTGTACACATTGTCCCAGTCCTGATTTAATAGATCGTTCTTAAGTGCATTCATAGTTTCTTCTGTCCTTACACGTCTGTATCTCAGTTGTTCTTCATGCTGATTTTTCTTATAATTAGTGTCATAAACTGCAAAAACTGGCAGGTGATCACTGATGTCATTAATTAATATTCCGCTCACAATGTTGTTTTCCATATTGTTAGTGAAAATATTGTCAAGTAAGGTGGCACAATGTGGTGTAATTCTGCTAGGCCTGGTTATTTTAGGATGTAAACTCAAACTGTACATAGTGTTTAGGAATTCGTCGGTCATTTTATGCTTTTTCGGATTCAACAGGTCAATATTAAAATCACCACAGATAAACATAACTTTTTGATTTGTTTTAGAGAATATTTCCACTATGAAATCATTAAATACTTGAATACTAGAGCCAGGTGTTCTATATATACAGCTAATTATTACATTTTTCTCTTTTTCCTTATAAATTTCAATTGTTATACATTCTAATAAATTATCAATTACAGTTGTCATACTTTCTACCACCTTGTAATTTAGGTTTTTATCCACATACACAGCTACTCCCCCTCCACTCTTGTTCTTTCTATTTACAAAATTCACATCATATCCCTCCAGTCCAAAGTCCAGTCCTTTCTCAGCATTGATCCATGTTTCAGAAATGGCAATGATTCCAAATGGATTTGTCAACTCATTTAGATATTCCTTTATATTGTTGAAGTTGGCATACAGACTTCTGCTATTAAAATGGATTATTGATAATTTATTTTCCGTGTTGATGGTGTGTTTAAACTGTTCATCAGTGAAGTAGCAGCAGTTACTGCTGATGTTGTAAAAGAAATTATTTTCCGGGTCTATATCCTTTTGTAAGTCTAGAGCATTATGGTCTGTGTATCGAAATGTTCTCAGTTCCATATTATCATAAAGAGAATTCCAATGAGTTATATTGATATTGTTGCCGGATGCAGATGAAGTTCTTTTGGACTGTGCCATGTGTTGTGTTGTGTGTCACGTCACATGTGTATTCATACCTCCAGAGTAAGTTGAACCTCAGTATTTGTCCAGCTCCTCCATATTTCTGATGACCAACACTTTGGCTTGTTCCGGTGTTCCATTGAGTTTAATGAATACTTTGCAGTTGGTGGTCCATGTATTTTGAATTTTTCCCTGTTTCTTCAAGTAACGTGCTTTCCTGGCAATGTCCGCATTTCTTTTTATCAGATGTTCATTCATGAAGACATCGGATCCTTTCAGTTTCCTTCCTTGTTTTAACAGTGCTGTTTTGTGTTTTCTGTTTGCAAATCTCACAATGATGGCTGGTTTGTCACTGTCATTTTTTCGGGGTAGAGGGTGGCAAGCCTCAATGTTGTTATAATCCACTTCCACACCTTTGGACCGTAGAAAGGTAACCACTTGATGCTCCGTGGAGTTGACATCTTCCTCTCCTGGCCCTCCTACATTGTCAGCGGCGACCGCCCGGGCGTATGACCGAGGTTTGATGCGAAGCCCCGTGATGATAACATCGTTCATCCGGGTGTACTGCTCCAAATCCGCCACTCTGTTCTCCAGGTACGCCAGCTGCCGATCCTTCTCGGCGTTCTGGATGCGGAGAGCCTTAACTTCCTCGACCAGGTCCAGGATGGCTTTCTGCTGCAGTTTGACAGTAGAAATCTCCTCTGTCATAAACTCCAGCGACTTCTTAATATCGTCACCTTCCTCGGCTGACAGAACTTTTTTCGGGCCCATGCTGAGAGACGCTCTTGTAGCGTTGCCGTGACGATCGGCTAGCTAGTTGATGCTAGCGTCCCCTAGAGAAAAGAAGAGAGGAAAACCGAATACAGAGCATGAGGAAGTGACACATACAACCTCTGAGGCTGTCACAGGGCAGTTGTGGAGCTGTTTTACAAAGAAGAATGGGCAAGGATTTCAGTCTCTAGATGTGCAAAGCTGGTAGAGACATACCCTAAAAGACTGGCAGCTGTAATTGCAGCAAAATTGGTTCTACAAAGTATTGACTCAGGGGGCTGGATAATTACGCACACACATTTTTTATTTGTAAAAAATGTTTGGAATCATGTATGATTTGCGTTCCACTTCTCACATGTACACCACTTTGTATTGGTCTTTCACATGGAATTCCAGTAAAATTGATTCATGTTTGTGGCTGTAATGTGACAAAATGTGGAAAAGTTCAAGGGGGCCGAATACTTTTGCAAGCCACTGTATTACCTGGAAGAGATGAAACGATGAGGGAAGACATCGTGCAGTAGACCTGACCCCAGGTTTATGAGGCTTAGAAAGAATTACATTTGGAACCTCAGCCCACAGCTTCAACTATCAGCAGCAATATTAACTACAGACTGTCTGTGCTTATTACAGTTTTTCTCGATTGCTTAAACACTATAACCAGGCCTCTAAACTAAAATTTCAAAACCATAAACGCTATTGGTCAAAAAGCTCACCCATTTCCCTGAACTATAAACACTATTCCCTGCTTTGACACATGACTCAAATTTGGTGAACTGGTACTGCAAAACTCTACACACAAATCCCTACATTTTACAGTGCTTACACCATGTAGTCATGTAGAAAGCACTAGCATGCAATAATGTTAACGTAAGTCAGCATAGCTTGAGCCCAATTAGCACACAATTAACCAGGTGGAAACACTAGGAGTCAAAATTTAGCACACACCAATCAGAACCTGCGATGGATAGATAAAAGGGCCAAAGTCAGCTCATTCAGGTTTGAAACAATGGATCCAAAGAGATGCAAAGGAAGAGGACGTGGTGGAGAAAGAGGACGTGGTGAAGGAGGAGGACGTGGTGGAGAAAGAGGACGTGGTGAAGGAGGAGGACGTGGTGGAGAAAGAGGACATGGTGAAAGAGGAGGACGTGGTGGAGAAAGAGGACGTGGTGAAAGAGGAGGACGTGGTGGAGAAAGAGGACGTGGTGAAGGAGGAGGACGTGGTGGAAGAGGAGGAGGAGGTGGAGAAAGAGGACGTGGTGAAGGAGGAGGACGTGGTGAAAGAGGAGGACGTGGTGGAGAAAGAGGACGTGGTGAAGGAGGAGGACGTGGTGGAAGAGGAGGAGGAGGTGGTGAAGGAGGTGGAGGTGGAGAACGACGGCGACAAGGAAGGGGAAGAGCAAGGGCACGAAGACAGTCAGTCTCGGATGAAATTCGAGCCACTTTAGTTGACCATGTCCTTGTCCATGGGATGACTATGAGGGAGGCTGGGCAACGAGTACAACCAAATTTGAGTCGCTTCACTGTTGCCTCCATCATCAGAACCTTCAGGGAGGAAAACAGGTAGGTGTACTTGCAGTAAGACTGCTTTGTACAGTAACGTTTAAGTTACTGAATTTATGTGTCTTGAGTTTCAGTATGTTTCCATTATTTTCCTGTAAAATTAATGTGTGACAGTTACAGTAATGAGTGCTTCTATTTTTGTAGGACACAGAGACGACCACCTGGTGGAGGCAGGTTAAGGCTTTTGTCGGAGGAGCAAGAGAGGGAACTTGTAAACATGGTAATTGCAAATAATGTAATCCGCCTGCAAGAGATTCAAAGGAGAGTGATTGAGGATGATCATCTTTTTCGAGGCATAAATGCCATCAGCCTCTCCACAATTGACCGCATCCTCCGAAAGAATCAATTCCGGATGAAACGGGCATACCGAGTCCCTTTCGAACGAAACTCTGACAGAGTGAAAAACCAACGTGTGGAATATGTTCAGGTATGAGTTTTGATACTGTATAAGGTATTGTGTACCATCACAGCATGGCAGTTTATGCTGCCATTTCAGCACTCTTGAACTTTGGTTCAGGGTACCGATTGACGCTACTGTGTTATGTGTTTTGCAGAGAATCTTTGAGATTGAAGGACGGCCTGTTCCCCATGAAATGATCTTTGTGGATGAGGCAGGTTTTAACCTGACCAAAAGAAGGAAAAGGGGGAGGAACATAATTGGCCATCGGGCTATTGTAAATGTCCCTGGTCAGCGTGGGGGGAATGTCACTATGTGCGCAGCCATCAGCCAACGAGGGGTACTCCACCGCCATGCCGTACTAGGACCCTATAACACTATGCTTCTCCTTGCTTTTCTTGATGGTTTAAGACAACATATGTTCCAGCTCTACTACAGGGAACCAGCACAGCCAGAGCAGCCTCACTACGTTGTTGTGTGGGATAACGTCAGCTTCCATCGCGCTGCTCTGGTTCGTGACTGGTTTACCAATAACCCAAGGTTTTCTAATATCTTTCTGCCTGCATACTCCCCCTTTCTAAACACGATAGAGGAGTTATTTTCGGCATGGCGGTGGAAAGTGTATGACCGAGAACCTTATGTCCGTGTTCACCTCCTTCAGGCCATGGAAGAGGCCTGCCTAGACATATCAGTAGATGCATGCCAGGGGTGGATCAGGCATGCAAGAGGATTTTACCCCCGCTGCCTGGCTGGGGCCAATATAGCCTGTGATGTGGATGAGATTCTCTGGCCTGACCCAGACCAAAGACAAGATGCTGTGGTGGGATAATGTTTCTGGTGTGTGTTGTACTGTATAGTACATGAATGACAATGTGCCACTGTACATACATTGGTTGCGTCTTTTGTGTTTATCATGTGACAAGGGTTTTGAAGGGGAGAACCATAAGCAACCTAATTGTTTTGGAACGATTGTTTTGAATTAATTGTACCAGTGTGCAAAACTCTGTTGTAGTGTGTGTGTTTTTGAGGGCTTGTGTTTGATGTCTGAGGGCAAAGTTCGGTTTTTCAGCAGGAGTGAATAGTTTTGGGTGTAGAGCTTCATTTTGACCTGGAAATAGGATGTTTGGGGAATTGAGTGAGATGTTATGGATTTGTGTTTACTGTTGTGCGGATATGAGGCGTAGTTTCAAGAAATGTGTTTTAGCAATCGAGAAAAACTGTAATGTTGGCATTATACATCCAACACAAGCACTGTTGTGGCTCACTGGTGTGCTGGAAATGAAGAAAATAAACCAATGTGTTTCACAAGACGTTACCTGATTTGTTTTTGAAATGTGAAAATCTGCAGATCAATATTCATAATATGTAATCAGCATGTTCACTAGAGGCAACTGTAATTAAATATTTACACTATTTTTACAGAGTGTTTCTATTCTATTGTTGTGTAAAAATAAACAACATGAACTAAATTAAACCACAGCTAACCACATTAACTACAGTAAGCCTAGCACACCTCAACTGAACCAAAGATTTGTTTAATGTGTTTGTAGCCAAGTACAGGATAGGGTAGGGTTAAAGTAAAATGGAGATAGATTCGTAGGAGGGCTTAGGTGAGTTGCGTGCAGAAGAATGACTGGAGCCACAGGTAAAGTTGCTTTGAATTGTACTGAACTATGCAGCAACAATTTAGCAGCACTTCATAAATAGGAATGAAAACATAAAATAAAATACAATAACAGCAATAATAATAATACCCAGAATCCTATCTGAGCTCAGATATGTCAGTCTTGCCAGCTAAATAGTCAGTGTTCAGTCTAGTCGAATCCAAAAGGTCAAAAGTCTGTGATTAGTGCGATTTTGTCCTACCGCACTGTTGCAATTGTTCATGAGGGAAGAGCAACCTGCCCTTCTGGGCCAACTCGGAATGGCTATGGTTCGGTTCAAAGGGAAAGGTTCGCCATCTTCCTCGTCAGGAAGAAATCCACGTCTCACGATCCCACAAAAAACCAAGCCTGTAAACAACAGGGCTATTACTAATTCAGTTCACACTCTATAGCAGGGGTCGGCAACCCTGGGCACTCGTGCCACAGCTGGCATGCGAAGGGTTAACTGATGGCACGACACGCAGTGAATTAATCTGAGAAGGTGCATCAAAAAATAAATGGCCGCGCCAGCGGTGCACATCGCAAATTAGCTTGCATAGACACATTAGTCGTGCTGTTTCTTAATGACGGTATCTTAGTTAACAACCCCAACTATCAGATTCAACTTGTAATTGGCTAAAAATAACTTAGCCTACAGGTGAGAGGGACGTTGCTAGCTGGCAGTTTTTTCAAGCGATGTTGAAATTTCCACATTCTGACACTTCAAATGCTTCAGGAGCTGTCCGCTCAGCGCAGCATCAGCACCGTGGAAATACACGGATACATCCGTAGACTCGAGACAGAATTCACAATGCTTTTTCGGGACTTTCAGGTGTATGGACCATTGTTTTCTTTTCTGATCAAACCAGAAAGCTTCAATCAGCAGCTGGATTTGTCTCGCATTAACTGGCTGGACACAGAGGACATCGAAATGCAGCTGATTGAACTGAAAAGCTCGACTCTGTGGGGTCAAAGTTTGCAGAACTACGAACGCAGCTGGAATCCACAGCTGTGCATGTTCATGGAGCTTGCATTTTCACCTGCTGGACATCACTACCTGACAAGTTTAACTGTCTTCAGAACATTGCAGAGGCCTTATTGACAGTATTTGGCTCTACATACAGTGGCTTGCAAAAATATTCGGCCCCCTTGAACTTTTCCACATTTTGTCACATTACAGCCACAAACATGAATCAATTTTATTGGAATTCCACGTGAAAGACCAATACAAAGTGGTGTACACGTGAGAAGTGGAACGAAAATCATACATGATTCCAAACATGTTTTACAAATAAATAACTGCAAAGTGGGGTGTGCGTAATTATTCAGCCCCCTGAGTCAATACTTTGTAGAACCACCTTTTGCTGCAATTACAGCTGCCAGTCTTTTAGGGTATGTCTCTACCAGTTTTGCACATCTACAGACTGAAATCCTTGCCCATTCTTCTTTGTAAAACAGCTCCAGCTCAGTCAGATTAGATGGACAGCGTTTGTGAACAGCAGTTTTCAGATCTTGCCACAGATTCTGGATTGGATTTAGATCTGGACTTTGACTGGGCCATTCTAACACATGGATATGTTTTGTTTTAAACCATTCCATTGTTGCCCTGGCTTTATGTTTAGGGTCGTTGTCCTGCTGGAAGGTGAACCTCCGCCCCAGTCTCAAGTCTTTTGCAGACTCCAAGAGGTTTTCTTCCAAGATGGCCCTGTATTTGGCTCCATCCATCTTCCCATCAACTCTGACCAGCTTCCCTGTCCCTGCTGAAGAGAAGCACCCCCAGAGCATAATGCTGCCACCACCATATTTGACAGTGGGGATGGTGTGTTCAGAGTGATGTGCAGTATTAGTTTTCCGCCACACATAGCGTTTTGCATTTTGGCCAAAAAGTTCCATTTTGGTCTCATCTGACCAGAGCACCTTCTTCCACATGTTTGCTGTGTCCCCCACATGGCTTGTGGCAAACTGCAAACGGGACTTCTTATGGTTTTCTGTTAACAATGGCTTTCTTCTTGCCACTCTTCCATAAAGGCCAACTTTGTGCAGTGCACGACTAATAGTTGTCCTATGGACAGATTCCCCCACCTGAGCTGTAGATCTCTGCAGCTCGTCCAGAGTCACCATGGGCCTCTTGGCTGCATTTCTGATCAGCGCTCTCCTTGTTCGGCCTGTGAGTTTATGTGGACGGCCTTGTCTTGGTAGGTTTACAGTTGTGCCATACTCCTTCCATTTCTGAATGATGGCTTGAACAGTGCTCCGTGGGATGTTCAAGGCTTGGGAAATCTTTTTGTAGCCTAAGCCTGCTTTAAATTTCTCAATAACTTTATCCCTGACCTGTCTGGTGTGTTCTTTGGACTTCATGGTGTTGTTGCTCCCAATATTCTCTTAGACAACCTCTGAGGCTGTCACAGGGCAGTTGTGGAGCTGTTTTACAAAGAAGAATGGGCAAGGATTTCAGTCTCTAGATGTGCAAAGCTGGTAGAGACATACCCTAAAAGACTGGCAGCTGTAATTGCAGCAAAATTGGTTCTACAAAGTATTGACTCAGGGTGCTGGATAATTACCCACACCCCACTTTTCAGTTATTTATTTGTAAAAAATGTTTGGAATCATGTATGATTTTCGTTCCACTTCTCACATGTACACCACTTTGTATTGGTCTTTCACATGGAATTCCAGTAAAATTGATTCATGTTTGTGGCTGTAATGTGACAAAATGTGGAAAAGTTCAAGGGGGCCGAATACTTTTGCAAGCCACTGTATCTGTGTGAGCAGATTTTCTCTCACATGAGTGTCCTCAGGTAGCCGTCTGAATGCTGGACATTCGGAGACCTGTGTCTCTGAGTGGGAGACCAGAGATCACATTAACATGTGTATCTCTGTATTAACAAACATGCCATATTGGTCCAGTTTGTTTTTCTTATCATTGTTGTGAGGAGACCATAAATAGCATTTGGATTTTCTGTTGTACAGTTTGTACATTTGCTGTTATGGAGTTCTTGTGTCTTTTTTTGTTTCAAAATAGCTGATAACTATTCGCTGATAGCTGCCAACATCTGCAAACAAATATAATTCTATACAGTTAAATTTATTGCTAATGCAATCATATGGCACATTGACTCCTGAGGAAACTTTAGATGGCACTCATCATCAGAAAGGTTGGTAGCTCCTGCTCCATAGGGATATATATGGCCATATGTAAATAATGCAAGTGCTATAACAAAGACAAGCACAAAACATTAAGTCTCATTTTCAATCATAGTCTTTACAGTGCATCTTAATCATGAATGTAATCTTCAAATCACAATCAGCTTATTTTATCATCAAGGTGCACATTTCTATCAGAAATCATAAATAAACCATGAACTAAGGTAGATTATTTCTCCCAGTACTGCCCCTTTAAGTGAATTAGAGGAGCATTGCCTTGCACTGAATAGCAATGAAGCAATATGTTAATTACATTCAAAATAAAATTACCAAAAAATATCCAAAAGCCCACAGGCTGTAGTTCTACAGTGTGTGGTAACGTATCAGCACAGTAAGAATACGCAGAGACATCTATACAGTGATCTTAAAGGTTATAAAACAGATTCATAACCTTTAAGATCAAAATTAACTTATCCCATCATCTTATTTTAGTGCATTTAATATTCAGCATGTAATACTAAAACATCATCAGCACACAGCTGAGTGCTCAGAGTAGCTGAACTCCGTGAGAAACCCCGTGTGTTCTCCCACAGTAAAAACGTGTTCAGCTACAGCTATGAGCGTTAGGCTAGTTAGCTTTTCAATTAGCCTCATTCACCCAGTCCCAGTTTAACTCACCAGCATGCTACTAAAGTTCAACTCTCAGAGAGGATCTTGTCCGCTTCATCCACACCCGTGCAGATCTACATCATTGAATTTGGGCCATTATATTCCCCGTTAACTTCTTGTTAGCTTTTTAGCTTCAAGGTTAGCTTAACGGCTTCTGACTCGCCGCGATGGTTCCAAAGTTCAGAATGTTCACAATAAACCAGGTCCGTTTCTCCAAGGTCCATGCAGATCTCCGGTATGGATATTTGTTCAATTTATCAAGTTTATAGCTGTTTTCCAGCAATAAGCTCACGGTGAAAATCCGCAATGGTCTCGTGTACATTCGTGTCTCTCTGTGTCTGAGCACATGTGACAGTACAGAGCAGGGGAAGGTGGAGCTTGTTAATCCTAACCAGTAGGGCCCTCAAATATACTCTTTGTGGTTTTATTCTTGCATTTATATTATTTGTCTTTTATTATTGATTTACTTTAGCTCAACTCAGAGTAATGATGAATCACAATCAACAATAACAATGTTGTAGTGCATTACTGAGTCGTGTAAAACTCACTGGGTTACATGTCAGTTTGTAATGAATACTTCTCATAAAAAACTAACATGTAATAATCAGTGTTGGTCAAGTTACTTGAAAAAGTAATCAGTAACTAATTACTGATTACTTCCCCAAAAAGGTAATCCCGTTACTTTACTGATTACTTATTTTCAAAAGTAATTAGTCATTTAGTTACTTAGTTACTTTTGAAAACATGATTTACAACCTGAATAGGTAATAAAGCGATAGATCTTTCAGCCCAATTATACTTTCTGCATAATCCATCATATAAAATGTAATCAAATGGAAAACGTCTCTTTTTAAAACTTGTTTTATTAGTTTTAATCTTTGAACTTTATGCATTGAGCAAACATTAAATTATATGCAACATTCTCTGACTGGAAGAAATTTGTTGAACATTTAAACCTATTTTCTGCATATTCCAGCATAAAAAATTAAATAGGTTTTTGTGTTTACACTCAGTCTTTCAAATAGATGCAAGTGAAACACAGCAGAAAATAAATAAAATCAAAGACTCAGCGGTCCTGTTGCTCTATTTTCACCTGTATGGGGCAGGCGGATGTTTGCCCTGGTGCAGGTGTGCCGCAGCGGTCAGTGGAAGGATACGGCAGTTTGTCTGTGAATTTCCCATTCCGTGTCAGCGTACTCGGTGCTTGCTCGGACGTTTAGGGGTTTTTCGATGTAAAAAGAAGTTTTTTTCTCATGCAGTGAACAGCGGACACTAATGTTTTTGTCACGCTTTATGGAATCAAACTCAAAGTAAGGTCAGTACTTCCACGCTTTAGACGCTGCATGGTCATACTCTCTCCCACACTCGATATATTATCCATTGTTGATTTGCACACAGCTGTTGCCACGAACGTCGCACTCGCTTACGTCATTGTCATGAGACACTCTCGCAAAAAAATCACGGTTTTAGTAACGCAGTAACGCAGCGTGCTTACAGGAAAGTAACAGTAATCTAATTACCTTTTTTTCCAATAGTAATCCCTTACTTTACTCGTTACTTGTAACGCGTTACTGCACACCTCTGGTAATGATTGATGGAAACATTCATTTTTGTTGTTCTTCCCTTCAGCAGAGAGATGAATCCTTTCTTGGTCTTGATGCATTCTCAATCAACCAGGAAAGTAAATCTCCAAAAGTTGATTCTGTTCATCTGGACGTAGCGTTTTGTGGGAGAAACGTTTCGTCACTCATCCAAGTGACTTCTTCAGTCTCAGCTGACTGCAGGTTTCCCCAAACCTTATAAACAGTACATTTGCATAATGACTGAAACCAGCCCACTGAAGGAACAATGGGCTGTGAGGTCAGTTCCTTAATCATAATTATGCAAATTCCCATGACCATTGATCAACAATCACTGACCAAAACCCACTGATCAAAGAACACTGATCAATGGCCATGAGTCCCATTCACAGAGAGTTGGGGAATGGCTGCAATCACAGCATTGTAAGATGGCGAAAGATGTACCCTTTGTACATGGAAGAAGTGGAAAAGAGGGCTTTGCTATCCTACCCTGGAACACCACCAAGCCATTGGTTCAGATATGTGGATGACACCTGGGTGAAAATCAAATCTCAGGACGTACTACATTTCACGGATCACATTAACTCGGTGGACCGACACATCAAATTCACCAGGGAGGATATGAAAAGTGGCAGGTTAGCCTTCTTAGACTGTGAGATTTCCATCAGTAATGGGGGACATCTAAAAGCTGACGTGTACCGTAAACCTACACATACGGATCAGTATCTAAGGTTTGACTCTCATCATCCACTGGAGCACAAACTGGGTGTCATCAGGACGCTACAACACAGAGCGAACACCATCCCCACTGACACAGCGGCCAGGGAGGCAGAAGAACATCAAGAAGGCCCTGAGTAAATGTGGTTATCCCAGCTGGACTTTTGTCAAAGCTGGAAAGGCGCCTAAAGAAAGCTCCAGTCGATCCAGGAGAGAAGGACAACCGCTGCCCAAGCGAAAAGCTGTAGTGATCCCATATGTGTCAGGAGTATCGGAGCAGTTGAGACGCATTTTGTCTAAACACCGGGTCTCTGTGGCTTTTAAACCCCAAAACACGCTGTGCCAAAAACTGGTCCACCCCAAGGATCGGATCCCCCGACACAAACAGAGTAACATAGTGTACGCTGTTAAGTGCCAGGAGGATTGCCAGGATTTATACATCGGGGAAACCAAACAACCTCTGGCGAAGCGGATGGCACAACACAGAAGAGCTACCTCGTCAGGCCAGGACTCTGCAGTCTATTTACACCTACAGGCCAGTGGACACTCTTTCAGTGATGAGGATGTACACATCCTGGACAGGGAGGAACGCTGGTTTGAGCGCGGAGTCAAGGAGGCCATTTACGTGAAAAGGGAAAGATCATCTCTGAATCGAGGAGGGGGCCTAAGGGTCCATCTGTCACCATCTTACAATGCTGTGATTGCAGCCATTCCCCAACTCTCTGTGAATGGGACTCATGGCCATTGATCAGTGTTCTTTGATCAGTGGGTTTTGGTCAGTGATTGTTGATCAATGGTCATGGGAATTTGCATAATTATGATTAAGGAACTGACCTCACAGCCCATTGTTCCTTCAGTGGGCTGGTTTCAGTCATTATGCAAATGTACTGTTTATAAGGTTTGGGGAAACCTGCAGTCAGCTGAGACTGAAGAAGTCACTTGGATGAGTGACGAAACGTTTCTCCCACAAAACGCTACGTCCAGATGAACAGATTCAACTTTTGGAGAATCCTTTCTTGGTTTGCAAACACTGATGCTTGTTTTAGGTAATGCGGTTGTGTCCATTTGTCTAGATATTTTGCTGCAGAGAAAAGCATTCAGCCAACAGGCCTGTGCAGACCTCTGAAACCCCAGCAGCATGTAGCTGAGCTGTGCATAGGCTCAATGCTGATTGGTTGAAAAACAAACTGAAACAGGAAAGGGAGGGACCGGAGACTTCACTGAGACCAGGAGAAGCATGAAAACTGAACCAAGATCATAAATACAGCATGAAAAGCACAGACGGCAGCTGCAGTGGACACTTTTCATTGTCTTTAATACAGACTGGACACACTACATACTCTGAACTCTGTTTCCATCTGGCAGCAGATGCTCTCTGTAGGTACATGGGCTGTATGTAGCTCCCTACGGTCTGGTAACGCACTGCCAATGGAGAAGCATGTTGAACCCTTTACCCTGTCATCACTGAACATAACTTTCCTCCACATGTTCAAATTCTGCTGCATATGTTCCCGACACCAGCACAAATGGGCCTGATGGTGAAGGGCAGCCACAGCAGGCTTCCTGTGGGCCCTGTGAGACCAGAGACTGTATATACTCTGTTCTGGATTGTCTGAGTAGAGAGCCATCAGCCATATGATCCTACAGACCTTGACTGCATATCCACAGAGGACTGCCTACAACTCCGGAGTGCTGACAGGGTCAGGAAACAGTCTTGGTTGGTCTTCAATTTGGAGATTGTACTGGGGCTCCAAATAATGTTGTAACCTGGTTTTTGTGGATCACCATCCTCCAAACCAATCCAGTTTAGAGCAAGTTCTGGAGACACCAACTGAGCACCATAGCAGGGTCCATGCTCACAGGTGTCAGGAGCCTGAAACAAGAGTCAATAGCTGAAAAAGCTCTCTGGCATTGACAGACAAAATTTGGCAAGCTGTTCATGGGCACATGCTTAACTTGACTACTCAACCCACAAATGCATTCTCCTTATAAATGTGGCACTATTTAAGGAGAAGGAGACTTTCTAATTGGTATTAGATTTATTTCCAAGGGTCGCTACATCATAGAATAATTAACTAAGGAAATGTTTATTTAGTTTATTTCACTTTCACCAATGATATATATTCATTTCACATGACTAAACACTTCTGCCAGGGCACATCATTACAGTCCAATAAATGCTTCTGGAGAAATTTGGGGTTCAGTATCTTGTCCTAAGACACTTTGACATGTGGACTGGAGGCACTGGGGATCTAACTACCAACTCTCCAATAAATGAACAATTCACTATACCACTATTTGTTACTGTGGAGGTTCTGTGGCTCAGATGGGAGCGCAGGTTGTCTACCTGTCAGACCTTTGGAGGATTAATCCCTGACACATCCAGTCTGTACGTCGAAGCATCCTTGTGCAAGATACCGAACGCTAAGCTCCCCACCGAGTGGGTGTGACTGTTAGAGAGAACTTGGTATAGATAAAAGTGCTGCATGAATGTGTGTGTGTGTGTGAGAGAGACTGGGTGAATGAGACTTGTAGTAGAAAGCACTTTGAGTGTTGTGTGTTGTTTTTGTTGTCGTCTTTCAGTCTGATGCATGCGTTTCTTTGTACAGCATTTAACATGAAAAATGGAAAATTCTTTAATGGTATCGTCCATCTGTCATTTAATTGCTCATCCAGTTTTTTTAGTCATTTTTCTTTGAATGCATTCCATTTCCATCATTAGTCCGATGACCTAATTTGGCTTGAAGGATCCATCCATTTTCTTCTACTTATCCAACCCAGGTGTGTGTGTGTGTGTGTGTGTGTGTGTGTGTGTGTGTGTGTGTGTGTGTGTGTGTGTGTGTGTGTGTGTGTGTGTAAAAATGAAATTTTAATATAATTTTTCATGGTTTTTATCCCTTAGTATAATTAAATATAGTCTAATAGATGATGTGCAGCCTGCTTGAAACAATGTGACCTATGTTTTGCATTTTAAAGGGACTTACCAAACTGATCGGTAGTGGAAAGTTGGGGCCTTAAATCAGTCAACATAACTTTCCTTTTATTTCCTCATCAATACATTCTGTTGACTATGAATAGAGATACACAGTGCTAAACAAATTAGATAAAACGAAAAGAACTATTATCACATCCATGATTGGATATGATAATCATGATTATCATGATTGGAAGATATGTATCAGTATTGCAGGGGGGAAAATTGTTCTGTGCACCCATGGCAGTTCTATGACGGGGGTACTAAATCTGGGTATCAGGGGTTGTGTACAGATTAAACATCAGTAACTAGAATCTAATTAGGCCAAAGCTAAAATTTGGCAATAAGGTAGTCATATAGAACTATTTTGTCCTTTTATTTTTTCTAAAGTTCCTCATCAGATCAGTAAGGTGGGGGTCTGTTTTTTGTAACTGCATGTACTTGTCTGCAGAGAATTTACAGTACAGTGCCCTAACTGTTCATGAAGATGTCAAAGCAGTGTAATAGGAATGACTACTTGGCCATTGGGTCCAATATAGATTATCCAAATAGTCCACAATCAATGTCATTCTTAGTATTAAAGCTACAATCAACAGGAGTTTTCGGCAGTTGATAACACTCTTGCTGTTGTATGCCTCCACCAGTGGACCAAATCCATTCCTGTCTACACAAATGCAGTGACAAATGCAGCACAAAAGCGAAGCTGTCAATTCAAGAGGGGCTCAGAGTAGAGCAAGTAGTCCCCCTCATGGAAAGGAGCTAGTTGAGGTGGTTCGGGCATCTGACTAGGATGCCTCCTGGGCACTTCGTGGTGAGCTGTTCTGGGCATGTGCAAGCAGCGTATGCTGGGAAGAACAAGATAGGGGCAAACAACACCTACACCTGACTGGTTGTCAGATACCCTGCTGGGCTATAAGCTAGCCAAAAGATGAGCTAGAAGCCACTGACATCAAGACCAGAATGCTGCTTACTAAGTATGGTTGGTTTCACCCCAAGGTCCAGCACCCTGAGACTGTGAAAGGAAGTGAAAGGAAGGATGCAGAGGAATACTGTGTATCAGAACTACTATCCAGGATAAAACATCCATGAGTACATCAGTAAGAGGGCCACAACTGATCCTGTGCTTGAAATGTGGTTAAAATGTGACTCGTATCCTAAAGAGCTTGGAGTGATCAGTAAGACCAGACATTATATCATATCTACATTACATCTGTGCAGTTTTGTTATTTGGGACATGGTGCCTTTCCTTTCAACAGCAGCTCCTAATCTTGCGATTTATCTGTACATCAATGAAAGGACAGTTTTAGCAACTAGTAACAACTAGTGTGAGTGTGTAATAAACAAAAATATGAATAAAATGTTCTGTGAGTAATCCACTAATATTGTGCTGATTTTTTAATCAGGGCCACAGAAGTTTGATCTTAATAATGCCCACGATTCTACCAGCACAGACTAACAGGTTAAAACAGAGGGAATCCTACATGATAATAAGCTACACACAGGCCACCTCTGCAGGCTACATAACAAATTCAGGCATGCACAACCACATCATGAACCAGTATGCATAATTACAGCCACAGGTTAAAGTGGGCCGGAGCGGTCCAGAACAGCATAACCTTCAGATAATGAGCAATTAAATCTGATAGGCAGGTTAATGCATATTACTGCTGAATGAGATTATTTTAGTGTGCTGCAGCCTGGTGTTACTTCCAGTGAGGGAACAGAGATACTTCTTCAGTAATAAGAAAATAATGACACAGTCCATTTACACCTTACAACACTGTTTTTTAGTATCTATGACACAGTCATGGTGCAGTTATGATAATAAGTGAATAGTAAATTCAGTGTAGAGCATTTTAATCTAATAAAGCTTTACTTTTATAAAGAACAACTAATAACTTTGACATGTTACCTATAATATAACGAACATGTTGTTTCCAGGTTGATTCATAATCATCTACAACAACTTTTCAGCCAGGAATAGTCCTGGTACATCTTATTCCACATCTCTCTAATTTCCTTATTAACTGACTATGATCTATTGGATCTAAAGCTTTCTGTAGGTCAAGATAAATACCAATCGATAACTCTCAATGACCTCGGTTATTTCTTCAACCATCTCCCATACAGCATAAGTAATATTTCTATTTCTCCGAAAACTATACTGATACTCATACAATATTTTATACTTATCAATAAACAGATCAAATTTTTCACAAACAATTTCTCTAAGGAAGGAGATCTACTGCTCTATAATGATGCACACAGTCCTCATCCCCATTTTTAAACATTGGAATTACCTTTGCTAATTTCATATTATTAGGAAATACTTGTTTTCATGAAAAGACTGATTACATATGTATGCTAAAGGTTTGAATCATAAATTGTACAAACCTCAATAACTTCTTTTACAAAGTTCGTTTACTGTACAAAGGCACATAGACTCCATTTGTGTCCACATTTCTAATCGGACAGTGTTTATTATATAATTCTAATAATACACTCAAAAATGCACTTTATGCTCGACCAGGGTCATCATTATATACCCCATCCCAGTTTTGATTTATTAGATCTATCTTTAATGTCTCAGTTCTGTCTGGTGATCTTATTCTTACAAATTTATAGATGGCGCACTCACATCAGATGGACACTTAACATTTGTATTATGTTTAAAAAAAATTGGAAGATCATCACTTACATCATTCAAAAGCAACCCACTTATTACTTGAACATTTATATTCGAAAAATGTTATTAATAAGTGTAGTACTTTCTTTGGTTATCTAAATAGGTTTATCCATAAGGGCTTAGAGACCAAAAGTTAACATTAAATTAAAAATATCTGCTGTTAATTAAAATATAATTTCTTAGTATATGTTTTTGTAAAAATAATGGCATCAGTAATGATAAACTGATCAACACAAGAACTGGGTGTTCTGTAACTACAAAACTATACTCTTAAATCTCATTGAATGCATTTCAATAGTTAGACTCTCCGTAGTCTAACTACCCTTAAATTAGGGTTTAGGTTAGGATACTCTTCTATACATAAAACATCACACCACCCCTTTTGTAGTGTAGTCGGATGATAACAAAGAGAGGGAAGGTAGTCAGAACTGAGGGGATCGAACTACCAGAAGGCAACATTGCAGACATAGAGGACAGTTACAAGTACCTGGAGATCCCGCAGGCAAATGGGAACCATGAAGAGGCAGCTAGGAAAGCTGCAACCACCAAGTACCTGCAGAGGGTCAGACAAGTCCTGAGGAGTCAGCTGAACGGTAAGAACAAGACAACACCTACGCCCTGCCCGTGATCAGGTACCCTGCTGGGATAATAAGATGGACAAAGGAGGAGATAGAAGCCACTGACATCAAGACCAGGAAGCTCCTGACCATGCATGGAGGGTTTCACCCCAAGTCCAGCACCCTGAGAGTGTATGTAAGGGGAAGGAAGGAGGCTGAGGACTGGTGAGTGTCAGCACCACAGTCCAGGCACCAACAGTCTTCATGCTCAATGAACACCTCAGGCAGCAGAAACCCAAGAAGGAAGAGGAAGAGGACGAACCATCATGGAAGGACAATTCTCAGTGTACAACTCTTCTCTTTTCCTCAGCCCTTACCCACTTTGATGTTTTTATCGAGGTTAGGAATAGGAGATAGCAGTTACTTTTTGAACACACCCTAAGACTTGACAACAAGACACAAAGGAGACTGAGGAAGTAAAAGAAACTGATAGCTCAACAACTTAAATATGTGCAGATGTCAACCATGAGCAGGATTCAAAATGCAGAGGATACAGACAGAAAGAAACCAACCAGTAAAACTCCTGAAACACAAGAGTCCAGAGTACAAAGTGCGACTCAGGCACCGCAGGGCTCGTGGCAGCACAGCAACAACTCTCCAACAGAATGGCTGAAAAGAATCAAGGTGCTCGTCTGGCCCAAACTTCAGACCTCACCCCGACTGAAATGCTGTGCTGGGACCTCAAGAGAGCGGCTGCAAAACTCAATAAACTGAACCCAGGATGTAAAAAATTCTCCACAGTGATGTGAGAGAGACGTCACACAGGAAATCATCACTTTAAGTTTTACTGTGGAATGTGCTTCTACAAGCTACTGAATCATGGGATGTAATTTAAATAGACTGATAGATCACCGAGCAGCACAGTGTACCAATTCTATCCTGAAATGGAGCTCAAACAACAACAGTCTGCACCACTGAGTGATCCAGAAAGTAGCCCTGGAAAGAAAAGCTTTCTGTTTTTATCTTTTCTTTTCTTTTTATATGGAAGCTGATGATTTGAATTTAAATCCAAATCTTAAAGGCAAAAAGGGGGCTGAGCACTACAGTGAGGCTTGGAGCAGCATTACACAGTGGAAAGTCAGTTCTCAAAGCCAAGAATCTCATCAGTTGGCCAAGTCTTACTCGAGTCTCTGGCACTCACTGAGAAGCCAATCAGCCCCCTGCAGTGGCACTGAGTTTGAGTATTTCCCTTTAAAAACCTGATTTTCTCCTCAGCCCCACACGGGGACAGAGCAGCAGCAGAAAGACGAGCTACCTTCAGGGACCCACACTCGAGCAAATGCAGTATTTTCTTTCTTCTTGCTCTGTGAATTGACAAGTGCTGGTGGGAGCCAGTGCCGTGTTTCTATGTCTGAAGATGCATTGCCAGTGTGACTGGGTCTCCAGAGCTGAGTGCTTACTGTGGCTTGGCAGCATGGCACGTTCCTTACATCATTCCAAACCAATATTTGACTAGCTGTAGTCCCCAAACTCTGTGGCGCTGCAGTGTGTTTTTGTAGCAGAGAGGCTGCAGTTTGACAGCGTCAGAGGAGCCACATATTCTCCCACTGCCGCCCTCCTCCTCCTCCTCCCTCCTCTTTTTTTCTCCATAACACTTTTTTTCTTTTACATTTGTGCTACGGCTTCATGTCTGCTGCATGGGCATCCCTCGGGCTTACAGTGGTTTTCTGCTGAATATGGCACAAGGTTTGGATCCAAGTCTGAGGCTCAAAGTGCTTTCCAGGATGAAGAAAAATCAGTGCATGGTGATGGGAGAGGTATAAAGAAAACAGCTGGGACATCAGACTGGGAGACAAAAGGAAAGAGACTCTGACACTAATTAAACCATTTGGGTCCAACACATTCCTGTGCCTGTTTGCTCTTTTCCTTGTACTCTTCAATAATAGACTCTCAGTATATGGCTGCTTTTAACTGTGCACATCTTTGTGTTTGCCTTTTTAAGTTTGGAATGTGATTGTGACTTTGCCATGAGTAAATATGCCTATGACAATGGCAAGACAAGTTCATCTGGAAGTTATTACAACGCAGTCTGGTGCAGTCAACTCACCGCTAACTCAGACATCACAGGTCACACTGTGTCACTGCACGTTTTTACAAGTACAATCTCATTTGAAGCTGAACTAGAAGAAAATAACACAATTAAGAAAATTCAGTTGCTGACAACTTTTGACGATGCCACGTTTAGAAAGGTCCAGCTCAGGTTCTGAACTATACTGAAAGTCTCAGGTCCCAGTATGACAGGCTGCTGGGCAGGAAATACCCAACACAGGCTGCTGTGGCTGCTGTGGATGCTGTGGCTGTGGTGGCGTACCTGTGAGCCCTGCAGCGTCTCCTTGCCTCCATTGATAATCAGTCAGCCGGGTGCTGCAGATCATTCAAGTGCTTCAAGACATGCTAGCCTGCTACTTAACACTAATTACATTTATGCATTTACAATGAACCACCTTGCCAGACAAGTTTAATGTCTCACTCCACAGCCTTGTCCAAATATGGTCACCTCTGGCTGTATTATGCGTCCTTATCTATCTGATCATGTTTCTGAAAATGTTGAGTCTCGTGAGTTTTTCATTACAACTGCAAAAGAACGAAAATAAGAGAAGCATGTTTTTGGTTTAGCCCTGTTGGCTAGCAAAGGTCAGTCGGTTAATGGGCGTTCATTTATCTGTGTGAGACAGATTAACCATCTAAACATGCTTTATTATGTGATTATATCATCTCTGTGGATTATGTAAGATGCTGTACGTGCTGCCTGGTCTGTGATTGCTTAGACAGTGAGGTGAGGCAGCGACAGGAGCATGGAGGTGCTGGGGGTTTGGCTCAGACACATATTTAGTATAAAGGATCTGATTGTTCTGAATTCCCTCAGACTGCAGGGAGAGAGAGAGAGATGTGGGGGTGGGGCTGAGGAGGTATTATGTTTCAAGTGATCGGGGGGTAGAGGTGAAGGAGGAGGTGCTGGGTGGGGGTGGGCTGGAGAGAAACAGAAGGAGAAAAAGCAGAGTGAGACAAACTGCCCCCCCCCCACACACACACACACACACACACACACAAGGGTTCGTTTGCTATATAAAGGCATAGAAAGGGTTAATGCTGTTCTCCTTGCTTGGTCCTTTCACCGTTACAGCCATGTCTACAGTTTGTTTATTTCACTTCATGAAGTAACAAAGAGAAAAATCCACAGTGTTTCGTTTCACTTCCACAATAATAACTCCTGCACATTTGCACTGACTGGTTTTCACTGTTTCATTAGACTTATTTAAACACTCATACAGTGCGTTTGGAGGGAGGTCAGCTTCTTCTGACTGCTTTGCAAATGTTTACATTGTCACTGCTGTTATATAAAGTTTGTGAGGCCTTCGGGCTGCTTGGGCCCCCCTCAGACTGGAGCCCCAAGCAGTTGCCTGCCTTCCTTTTTGACAAGCTGTACATGTGAATATTTCACAAAGACAGTGCTAAACCACATCCAGCATCTGATACAACAGCGTGGCTTCATAGATGAAGAGTCCAGTCCAGATATTTCACCAACTGAAAAATAAAAATAGGACAAAGAGCAATGAGCTGTCCTTTAACACCGATAGTTCTTCTAAAACCTCCTTCTTCTTTCAGCTGCTCCCTTTATGGGTCGCCACAGTGGATCATCTGCCTCCATCTCCTCCTATCCCAGCATCCTCCTCTGTCACACCAACCCTCTGCATGTCCTCCATCACAGCATCTCCTCTTAACATCTCCGACTCTGCCACCTCCAGCTCAGCCTCCTGTCTTTTTGTCACTCCAACATCTCCAAACCATGCATCACAGCAGCTCTCACTACCGTCTTGTAAACCTTTGTTTCACTCTTGCTGCTATCCTTTTGTCACAAATCACCCTTGGCACTCGCCTCCACCCACTCCACTCTAAAGGCACTCTCTTCTTCTTCTCCTGCTTCGGGTGGTGTTCCTTGTATGTTCAGCTTTCCTCCTGTCTTGCGCTCGTTCACAGACATTAATTCTGTCTTGCTTCTGTGTTCATCCCACTAATGTTCAGAGCACGGCTTCACCCTTCACTTTTAACTAGACTGTGTTAAACTGTGGTGAATAAGTCCACTGGCCTCTGTCCTACACGTGTTCATACCACCTGAGACTCCAGGTAATCTGAAAATCGTGTGACTGTGATAACTCGATAACAAGGTGGCATAGGATTTTCAAAATAAAAGCAGTGGTGGAAGTTATGGTGAATGCCAAAAAAGGAATTACAAGAGTCTACAAAATACACGGAGTAGCTGTGAAAAGGTACCAGAGACATTTACAACCCATGATTTACCACCAGTGTGAGCTCACGTGACGTTATCTCTGAGACAACAGTCTTCCTTTAAACAGAGAACGCCCATCTACCTGCTGTTCAAACCTGTGAGGGTCAGCCAATCAGAAGAGAGCTGGGCTTGCATGAGGATAAACTGAACTTCAAACAGTTTGAAGCACAGGATGAAGTGAGGGGCTGCCAGACGGAGATGAATGAGGATCATTCTGAACTCTGAATCATGGAAAAGTGAGCATAGACGACGACTTTAACTATGGGAAACATCCAAGTTTACAGTTGTTTGGGAAGGAAGTGATGCAATAGGATGTCCAAACAATACACACCAATTAGCTCCCAAAGCTCCGTGATAGTTTCATAAACATTACTGGGCTAGTTCAGATTCCCAGGAACATTTGTCTATCAGCAGGAGGAAAACTGGCAGGATGATGAAGACCAGCGCTCTCAGTTTGGAAATGAAATAGTGTGAGAGTCTCTGCATGCAGCATTGCGACAGCACTTCATACTGTTAAACAGGCTGTGTGTGTGTGTGTGTGTGTGTGTGTGTGTGTGTGTGTGTGTGTGTGTGTGTGTGTGTGTGTGTGTGTGTGGAAGAAGGGTTTCAAAAGCACCAAGCCTTTATATTAGAAACATGCCAACCCATGTGCATGCGCACAGACGACCGAGGGACAAAAACATATTGTTACACACATGAGGAGACCACACACGCACAGACACACACACACACACTGAACTAATAATGTTTGACACAAACCACAGGATGAAGCAGACATGTATGTATTCATACATGTTCAGTTTCTACACTGAATCTAAAAACAGATATAAATAGCAAAACTTTGTGTTTAAAAAGTTTTAGAGAGAACTGTGTGAAAAAAACAAGGTCAGTATTGTTTTTGTTGTTTGTTGCTGCTGATGTGGAGAAAGTAGGGTAATTTCCAAATAGGCTGCACATCAATATTCATCCAGCTAAATTTCCCACTTTCATCTGTTTTCGTACATTTTTCTAACATGTTGGATTCCTTCTTAGGCTTAGAGTAAAAAAACAAACCACTCTGTGTCTTTAAACTCTGAGGTTTCTGAAAAAGAAGAAACGAGCTCTCATGCTAAAAACTGTGCTTCCCTGTTGGTAATGATGATGCTTTTGTTATTAGCTAAGATAATGCACGATATCCCTCAGGAAGCTGTTACAATGTTAATGCTAATGGGGGGAAATACAATAGCACTCAGCTGTGTGTCTGTGAGGCAGTCACAGTAATGGATACAGCCACATTTTGGAGAAGCTTAGGTGAGGCGTATTCTCCTCTGCTGTGATTCTAGCATCCATCGCTCTTCTTTCTTTGGCTCTTAATTAAAGGAGGAGGCTCTCTTAGTCTCAGCTGTGCACTAATGACCTGCGAGAGGTTTGACCTCCCACAAAGGAGGAGAGAAAGGAGGAGAAATCCCTGCCAGCACACAAGTGTCTTTGTGTTCAAGCATGTCTGCTGGGGGATGGGGACTCACGAGACAACCCAAGTTAGGCTTTAACAGCGTTCGTCCCTAGTGGAGACTTAAGGGTCAAAGGTCACCTGCAGTCTGACAAAGGAGCCTGAACTCCCAACAAAAGTCATGTGGCTGGGAGCAGGGGCAGGCAGGAGAGGGCTTATTACCGCAGCCTCTCGTCTGGCCTCTAACAATGACAGATCAGCATCTGTACATGCTGACACACTGGGGGAGGGCAAAGGATTGGTGGACATCTGTAGGTAAGGAGCAGAGTGCTGAGGCGCTGAGCAGCCCCAACTGTCACGCATCAGCAGATTGGCTGATTTCGCCTGTCATTCATCTGCATGTGTGTGCAGCTATTCACCGAGTAAAGTGCAAGAACATCTGAGGCAGAGGAACAGGTGCAGACGCCAGACTGTCCTCACTTCAGCACAGGCCCTGACATAAGGCCCCGACTGAAGATACAGCAGTTAGCATCGCACTGACACGGGTGCTGTGAATCACATCAGCTATAAATGAAAGCTCATCACTTTGTGCTGCAGGCAGGACGCTCAAACCTGACAGGGCTTTACATGCATTTACAGTTAGTTTCTAACATTGTGCTAATGACTGGGGTTCAGTCTGGACTTGTGCTCCAGACTGCTCGGACACCATCGTGCAGCACAGACCAGTACAGACCAGTAGATGACTGACAGGTTTCCACTTCACACACGCTTTCACGTGAACTCCAGTCCCGTCTAAACACGCTGGGTGAGCTTTCATAGAGAACATGGAGGATTGTTTCAAACCTGTTGGGTGGCCATAAATCTGATGTCACCACACGTGTCACATATTTGGAAAAGCAGCAGATGTAGTGAGATGTGGTCTGAGTGTGGGACCGGCCTTATTAGTCCCTTTGAAACGTGAAGAGTGTTTCTGACTGAAATGGTTCTGCTTCTGGATTAGTTTCTCACAGCGGTTCAAATGCTGTGAGTGGATTTACATGATGTCACTCCTGAAGCTTTTTCAGTTGAACATTTATAGACGTCCACAGGACAAACAGTGAAGGACAGACCGAGTGTACAATCCCACAGTTCTGTCGCGTTATGACAGTTAAAATCTAACTACTCACATCAGGGATATAATCTGTTCTTATCTCATTGCTCAGTACTTAACTAATGCCATTGATTGTCTTCCTGTTTCTGTTATATTTACAGTATTTGCTTAAGAAAATGTAACAAAGAGGTGTGGTCACTAAAACTCGTGAATATCAGTGAAATTCAAGCTAAATAACAACGAGCAGGTCCAAAGTCCAAAGGACCGGAGTTTGGGCTGACACAGTGGAACAAATGGCTCACTAGCAAATGAAACAGTTTATATGTGGACAAAAAACAGTAAATGTTCTTGATTTGATCTTCCACGGCTGTGGAAATGCTGTGTGTGAAACCCGCTCACGCCAGCGCCGAGCCATCAAGCTTCAACCTTAAAATCAACTGTAAGTAAGCTCCTCACTTTAAAGTGGCAGCTGCCAAAAATGAGTTTGGCATCAAAGACCTGAAAGACTTTTCTGCTGCACAGCTGCACTCCATGAATCTGCTGCTATTCCCTGTATCGCACCTTCTTCTTCTAACAGGACAAAGAGAGCGACTGAGAAAGAGCAGATTAGGAATGAAGGCAGCAGACAGGGGAGGGGGGAGGCAGCAGTTGAGGGGCCATCCTTTAGGCAAGACTAATGAATAAGTTGTCGTGACTGATGACTGAAGCTTTCTCATGGAAATCAACGCTGGCAAAGTAATTAGGGAGCTCTTTGATTAGCCTAAACACAGCCAGGCAAAGAGATGCTTCTGCTCCAGCTCAGAGCTGCTCCTCCGAGTATTGGATTTGTTTGAGCCGTAAGATTTCATTAATAAATCCGCTGGGATGAATCCGGAAAAAGAGGCGAAGCGAGCGCGTCGCACAAATCAGTTCATTAGGGTGTTTTCTCACAGTTATTTTTATCCCGCGCAAAGCTCTGATTCAAATTAACAGTCGATTAGGCCGAGTGCTAACACGGCTCTGTGCTGTTCGACCACACAAAGCACTGCTGCTGTCTGACATTTCAACTTCTCGCTCTCCTCCCCCACCCCACAGTGTTTTTACACGTGTGTGGACTTTCTTATGAATGATTCAGGAGGGAGGTGCTGCTCACTGCTTGTGGACCTCAGCTCCACTCGCTTGCTCCTTTTAATGTGTCCCTCTGCATCAGCACACAAGTACTGGCACATGTAGATGCACACACACTTATCGCCGGCCCTGTCGCTGTGTACATCCCTAAGTAGTGGAGAACATGAGTTGATGCCAGGAGAAAATTGTGTTTTCAGCCATCCTTCAGGCTGCTGCACCTCTAAAACCTGCTGCCGCCTGCACTCGTGTCTGTTTCACTTAGTGACTCAAACCCCACCAGTGGATTTGAGCACACGAGCCACTTCTTCCCCAAAACACAAACTTGTAGAAACATCAGTTTGTGCTCAGGTCATGATGATGCTGGGTGTCTCTTGGATTCGGGGGCTTTGAGTAGAATTTCATGCAGAGTTACGCTGGAGCTGGAGCAGAGCAGCAGGTCACGCTGAGTTCAGTACTGGAGCCTCTAAGGTTTACATGATGAAGCCCTCGCAGTTTCCTCCAAAGCTGGAATGTGTTTAGATAAAGCACATCAGGACTGGCCTGTAAAGGATCCTTCCCTATGGGCCACCATGATAAACACAAGTGCTGCTCAGTGTGTGGAGCATTTATTAACGTGGTAAAAGTGAGTCCTGCAGTGATGACAGTGCAGCGGCTGGAACAGATCCTGAGGATGTCCGCATCTGTGTGCAGTTATTAACGACACTCTCAATTTGTTTGCCGGTGAAGCTGGTCGGGCAATAAAACAAATATAATAACCCCCTTCAAATACACACATACACTTGGTGTTCTACTGAACAGTACAGCAGCACTGAAATGGAAACTATACTGGTTACTGTATAAGCTGTGTTGTAACAAATGAGATTCTAGCGAGTTACATTTGTGTATTAACTAATCCACGATGGCTCCTCCAGTAGCAAACACTGCCCCGCTGCACACCACCATCAGACCCAGAGCACAGGCGCTGATCCAGGGCTCTTTAAGAATTTCCATCCAAATGGCCCCAAAATGAAGAACACATGGCACTTTAGTACGAAAGATTCAACCCCCACAGCAGAATGGAAAAGAGAAAGAGAGACTGAAAGGCCAGCGCCTGCTTCACATCTGCCAAGACAAATGGAAAAGAAGAAGTGGGGGCTGATGGGTGGGCTGGGGGGCTGGGGTAGTAAATCTTCAGTCTAATAGATGAGTACTCCCAAAAATATGTCACCCATTGGCCCAGCACGTGGTAAATATTCAACTTGAGCCACATAGGAGCTCTTTGTTGGCTCCTCGCTCCCACACACGTCTCTTTTGTCTGCTGCAGCACGTGTGCGTCTGAAAAAGATCCTAATGAGTTAACACTCTCACAGGTCGTGAGCAAACTACAGTTTTAGTGACTCGTGAGAGGGGAAGCTCTGTCAGGAGAGAAACAACTGTTTAACTTTTGCGATCAGCACTAAACAAATACTCCAAGAAAGACGCTTTGAAGGGAATCAAAAGCAACGAAGAGGGGTTTGCTGAGCATCTGGCAGATACTGCCTTTGGAAAAGAAGTGGGTAAAATGCTGGGTGTGGTGAGATGAGTGATACAAAGAGGTAGCATTTGAAGTTTAGAACTGTGACGACAACTGGCTTCTCCCAGTGCTGATATATGAAAGGAGGGCGTAAACCAGGAGAGGCTATTGTGCCGTCTTAAAAACAAGCGATCAGGTATCAGAGCAGCATATGCAAGGCGCGCGCCCACCAGAGAGCGGGTCTTTGGCTCTGTCACAACACGAACGCTGGGAAAGCTCCCCGCCCACCTCTGATCATCCTCAACACGCTGAAATGTAAGACTATCTCGAGTCTTTGAGGAGAGCAGTCAATTAGCCTTTGTAGCAGAGCTCTGCACACTGATACCTTTGTGCTGTTTGTAAGCACTGCTCCAAAGTGGAGTTGACGACAAATTGCTGCCTGCAGACAGTATGGATGAAACGCTCATTAATATTTCAATGCTTCAAGAAGTGTTTAAAATCTGTAACTTCTGGTTACAGAGCCTATGAATGCAGACTGTTTTCTTTGTCTTGCGATGGCCAAATCATCCCCGCATATCCAGAAAAACATTTGACGCTGGGCAGCTTCTTTGTGAGAGCTGCTCTTCAAAGCAGGACAGGATGTCTGAAAGGATCTTTTCAAAGCTCACAGAAAGTCAACACGGTAAAAGGTGGCGGTGCAGAGCACAAACCTAACAAGACAAGTGTTTTGTATACAGCTGGGAGAGCCCATTACCAAGTCAAGGAGCGATTTCAAAGCCTCCAAATGTGAATGGAATCCTGGGGGGCAGTTAACGAGGCTGCACCACAGGTAGAGGCGGGCTTTATGGAGGGCTCGGCAATCCCAGTGAAGACAATCAGAGCTGCTCAGGAACAAGAGAAGAGCAAACAAGCTCTGCTGTCACACAGACAGGCTAACGGGCTTTACAGCATCAGAGCGGCTCACAGGAACGTCATGACCTGTGACGTCAACAATGCAGTAATTACAGCATATGTCCGGTCGACATGAAGGATCCGTCTTTGTTCCTGTAACATGCGGCCTCAGCACCGACTCTGTAACCACCTCTGTCCTCTGTGCACTGACATTTAAACACACAACACGGTGCTCACATGAGCTAAGTGGTATAAAGGCATCCCTTCTCTGTTTGCTTTTGCTATGCAAGGATAACACTGTGTCCGTATGGTCTATTATTTGTTCAGATGTGCCCACAGTACACTTGCAGATACGGGATCTGATATTAAAGAAGGTCAGAGTTCAGGCAGCTCTTTAAAGATGTTTAAAACAGGAAAGAGCACTTTTCCATTTTTGTGAAGACTGACAGAAAGAACGTGTCTCACACCTGCAGTCAGCCACAGGAACCAAGGGTGTCGGTAAGCCTCTGGGGACTGTAGTAGTAATGTTTTGGTCGGTGAGTATAATGTACTCATACTCTAAAGATCTTTGAGTGATCGGTAAGACTAGAAATGAGAGTACAAGTCACATTTAACCAATCATCCCTTTATTCAGTAGTTCACCTACCTCGCAGGAGAGGCCAATGGCAAGTCACCTGACTCGCATCCTTGACAATGTGAACAAGCTGGAGGCAGCCCATTAGGCACAACATGCAACCTCCAAACACTTTTAAAAAAGGGGAAATGGTGCAAGCGTTCCCATAATTTATTACTATTGGTGCATTAGAAAAAATAGCTTGGAATCACAAGTGAATCCTACCTGCATAGCTGTGAGCTGTAAACATGAGCACAGACACAGGGACGACTAAGACTGCATGAAGACTGAAACCCAGATCCTGCTGCAGGTTCATCTGCAGTAGGCAGTGGCTTACACATATTCAGCCACGTGAGCAAGGATCTGATTTCATTTTGTGCAGAAAAAATTTACACCAATCAAATGTGTGATCATTTGAGGCATCACACTCAGGCCCATCGTCTGGGTGAGGTTCCATTTGAATCTATGCAGTCCACGTTTCTGTATTGAGCATTATGTCAGAACAGTAAAAGGCCAAAGCCAAGCTGGCAACACAAAACAGGCACACTATTATCTACAACATCACTGTAGAGGCTCAGAGAAAGGAGCACCTTTGTCCCAGTCTGAGGTTGTGCTGCTGGTATTCATGTGAAAACACACACAACACTGCGAGCTCCTGCTCCGTGAGTCTAAAGTTTCTAATCAGTGTCCAGCTCTTTGTTCCAGCTCTGATGGAGAAGATGTCAAATGAAAGCACCCAGTTTGTGACTTGCACAGCTGACCACACACTCTGTCATCCTTTATATGGGTGATTTTGCAGCTACACTGCTACACAGTCACAACGCAACAAGGAAGCGCCTTCCCCGTGGACGATCAGTGCATGATATACACAGGAAATGACTGACTTGCAGAGCTTGACGATGCGGGCTGAGGACACAGCAAAAGAGACCAACTTGTACGTTTTCATCAGAGAAGAATTTGTGCAGCAGAGTGAAAATCCCAGGATGGAGAGACATAGCTGTGCACAGGCAGCACTAAGTTTTCACTCTCAGTTTCTTTCCACTATTAAAGTGAAGGAGAGAATCTCGTCTGTGCATTAAACATAGAAGACAACCTGCACGCCATTAGCTCAGCGTCTTCATGCAGCTGCTCCCTTCTTCAATCATGAAGCAGCTAGCCTGCCTCTGTTCAAAATGCAGTCAGATATGAGGTTGGGTGAACATCAGATATTAAGTAAGAGAATAACATTACAGTCTGAAAAATATGTAGACCAAAACCATCAACATATGGGCCAATGAGTCAACTGAGGAACTGGGAGGCTGCACAGAACTGACTGACTGGGATGTGTTTTTCAGAAACAGTGATTCTGAACACAGATTCTTTCTACCTGATAGTTTCTGCTGATTCTCTTACCCCGTCTAAGCAGGTTCGGTTGGACCCAAATAATACACCTTGGGTCAAAAAAGACTTGAAGTTTTTCCTAAATAAGAATAAACTGGCATGTTTAAGGACTTCAGACAGAAAGTAAAGCTGAACAAAATCCAACTTGAGAACAAAGTGGAGAGAAAAGTTTACAGCAGGGAACGGAAGAAAGGCCTGGCCTGGGCTCAGCACCATGATGGGTGGGATCCTGAGCACAGCCAAGTGAAATACTCTGATCCCACCTCATTTTCAGAGCAGTAAAGCATGTTCTATAACAGATTCAACGACTTACAGCAACCCCAGAAAGACTGGAATCCCAGCAGCCCCAGTCCCTCACACACTCCAGTCACAATGAAGGACAGGCCCACTCACCTTGGAGCTGTCATGACCAAGCTCTTCCAGCTGCTTCTGGATGAACGAAATCCACCATCACACCAAAAATCAAAATGATAGAACTAAACACGGGGTGGAAAATGCCTGCCTGACACCTTTGGACACTTTGGACACGGTAAGTGTCCAAAGTGTCCAAAGTGTCCTAGGATTAGATTTATGGATTTCTCCTCTGCTTTAAACACCGTGAACATAAACATGTTTGCTTAAATGCTTAACTTCACAAAGTGCCGAGGTCAGATCTGTCTCTGTAAGCACTGCATGTGCACATGTAACACGGAAACATCATGTTCTCTTTGGGAAACTGGAACTGGTACAGTACTGGTACCAAGTACTTGGAGTACTTTATGTGTGTCTTCTGAAACCTGATGAGTCACTGCTGTCAGTGTGTGCTGAAACTGTCTGCACATACATGAGGCTCTGTGTGCAGTTCTGATGAAGGTCTGTGAAGACGTGTTGTGACGCGTGCATCTGGATGGACCATCCTGTGTTTCAGACACTGTGGGATTTTCTGCAAAGCTCGGCTCAGCTGCCTCTAGCTCTGTAAAGTCGTAGGTGATGGTCCCCGTGTTGTGTACTGCTGTGTCAGACACAAGCATCTGTGCTTGCTGGTGTTGAGTTTGCAGGCGACTTCCTGTCATTAGGTTAGTCTCCAGCGCTCACACTTTGGAGAGCACTGGAAGTGGTGATCAGCTGACTTGCAGGCAGGGTCCTTCCTAGCCCCCCTCTTCTCCAGCCCAAATCCATTCATTCTCACACGATCTGACAGCATGGTAATGAAACAGTGGCAGATGCTCGCGTGCCCTGACAATGCTCCCGACGCATGCCGAGACCCCCAAACACCCCCACATGGGAGCGATGCTGAATATCTGCACAGAGCAGTGTAAATGACCGGGACTGGCTGTTCCCGACACAACGGCTGTTCTGGTGCAGATTATCCGAGCGTGTCGCTGATCTTCATTCCATCAAGTCTTATTCCAACTTTCTTCATGTCTAAATTGGGGGAAAATCCCGACAGCTGAATAGAAGCAGAGGAAGCCCGAGTATCACCCCACGTCTCCCAGCTTCCACCCTTAACCCCCCTGCACCACTCATTCTATGGGAATGAGTGGGGGTGGGCTTGCTCCACCTGCTCTGCAGCCTTTGTCATGGGGATCTCCTGCTTCATTTCAATGACAAAGGTGCTGCACCCTCTTTTCACTCATGTTATGGTCCCTGAGGGCAAAGTCTCTGCATCTACCCCATCACACAGCCTGCTGCACATGAGCTGCCCAGGACCATCCAGCAGCCCCCCATCCCCCGTCTATATTATATTATATTATATTATATTATATTATATTATATTATATTATATTATATTATAAAGATGACTGAACCTGTCCATCATATTTAAATATAAGTGCAGCGCAGTTTCTTGGTTGAAGCTTGGTTGAAAGTTTTTTGGTTGAAATGGAACCACGGTGCTTGTTTCAATGACTGTTCTGCGTCTGAACCTGGAACTAAACACAGTTCAGGCCATCGATGCAGTCTCAGTGGCTCACAGCATCGCTGCATGAAAACTAAATTAGTGCTTAGAGCTTCTAAGACGTGTCTGTTGACAATCAGCATTTGCAAACCGAATACTACATGGGTGTTGGGTCGGTCAGTGTGTGTGTGTGTGTGTGTGTGTGTGTGAGCCGGTGTCCATGTGTTTGCTCAGAGGCAGATGGCAGTGCAGAGCCTGTTCCCACGGGTCGCACACAGGAATGTCAGATTGCGATGAAGTCCGTCACAGATCCAGCCTCGGACAGGCTGCAGTGTTAATGTGGCTCCGGTGCACAGAAGTGTGAGCAGCTCATTACTGTGTGAATAATCAAATGGACCAAATCTGAACTGTGGGCTTTGTGACAATGAGGGGTGTGGAGGTGTTTCTGTGGTGTCAGCTCAGAACCAAAAGACACACTTATCTTGGTGTTTTCCTTCACTCACACAGCAGCCATGACATCAAGATAAAGTCCATGTAGCAGACCACTGCCCGTCATTACTGAGCTCTGATAATAATCTGGCACCATCATAGCTGGGAACGCTCTGCTCTCAACTGGTCTGAGCTCAGCTCGTTGTCACCAGGCACTCTGAATGGATGCTAATTGTAGGCTGGGCTGCTTGAGGCTCGGCTCAGGATGGAGATCAGAGGAGCTGCAGATTCTGCCTCCAATGAACTCTGCTGCAACAAGAGGAGGTGGGGCTTTGTCAAGGGACACCTGTGGGGTCAGCTGGGAGGGGTCAGCACACTTTCAGTGATTGTGAGAATGCATTATGAAAAGATTAGACACACAGACTGAGAGAAGGACTGTTGTGTTCAGACAAACAGACTTTAGTGCTCAGTCACGTGACTACAGTGGCTAATGTGCATCCATGATACTTTGTAACTGATCAGTGTGAGACTGTCTCTCTCTCACTCACACACACGCACACACACACACACACACACACACACACACACACACACACACACACACACACACACACACACACGGTGTGTTACTGCATTATAAGGACAGATTCGTAACTTTACTGTGCCCTGTCCGCGTGATCTAACGCAGCCGTGATAAACACAGTGGGTCTAACTGCTGGCTCGTTGTTGTCCTCAAAGCCATAAGTTGGTGTTTTAGCCGCACGCGACAAAAGAGGTGGCACGCGCTGTCAATACAAGCGCGACCGTCAGTGTGCGGCTGTGTTAACGGAGGCCGAGCCGAATGGATCGCGCTCCGGCCCATTGTTGTGACACACTTCTGCGGTGGGGGGAGTGGGACTCCCCCCCACCGCACTCCTGTTGCTTAAAGGAGGCCATTCTGATTTAGGAGAAGGGAGGAGGTGGGGGAGGAGTGTTTGTGTGGAAAAGAGACGGGGCGGGCGCAGAGAGGGGCGCGAGAAGAAAGACTAGCGCGCGCGCACACATTGACTTTTCTCTCTCTCTCTCACTCTCTCTCTCAGTCACACAGAGTGGGAGGGAGCTTCCTCAGCCACACACAGACACACACACTCAGAGCATATGTGGAAGTGTGACAGAGCGGTCTGCGAGGAGAGAGGCGCAGTTTGTGTGTGTTCGTCTCCCACGAAACGACTTTCTTTATTTCTTCCTCTCTCTCTTTGTGTCTCGTGCAGTTTTCGCAGGACGAACATGTCGCAATAAGGACACGCGTGTTCTCCCCTGCGTGATCTCCCCTCTGTGGAAGTCATCCCTCGGTGTGAGCGCAGAAGATGGGGGCAAAGAGGAGCCAAAGAAAAGCGACCGTTTGGTCCTCGGCTCCACTCCAGCTCGCGCTGCTGCTGCTCGCGCTCGTGCACGGCGCCAGCGGGAAGACTCTGAAATACAAAGTTTACGAGGAGCAGAAAGTGGGCACAGTCATCGCGCGGCTGAAGGAGGACGTGTCCGCGGTTCTGCCAAAGTTACCCAGCTCCCTGAGCTTTCGCTTCCGCGTGATGCAGCTGGGCAGCACGCCGCTGCTGGCCGTGCGCGAGGACGACGGACAGATCAGCATCGGCACCAGGATCGACCGCGAGAAGCTCTGCGAGAAAAACTCCAACTGCTCCATTGAATTCGACGTGGTCACGCTGCCCACGGAGTACCTGCAGCTGTTCCACGTGGAAGTGGAAGTCCTGGACATCAACGACAACTCCCCGCACTTTGCTCGCGCCATCGTCCCCATTGAGATCTCCGAGAGCGCGTCAGTGGGGACGCGCATCCCGCTGGACGGCGCTGTGGATGCGGACGTAGGGGAGAACTCTCTGCACACGTACTCCCTCACAGCCAACAACTTTTTTAAGATCGACGTGAGGACCCGGACGGACGGGGCCAAGTACGCAGAGCTGGTGGTGATGAGAGAACTGGACCGGGAGGTGCAGGCCAGTTACCAGCTGCAGCTAACGGCCTCGGATAACGGGGTGCCCCCCAAGTCTGGCTCCACTCTGCTCAAGATCAGTATTTCGGATTCCAACGACAACAGCCCGGCCTTTGACGAACAGGCTTATGCCATCAATTTGCTAGAAAACTCTCCCCTTGGGACTCTAATTATTGATTTAAACGCCACGGATCCTGACGAGGGCACTAATGGGAAAATAGTTTACTCTTTCAGCAGTCATGTCTCACCAAAGATCCTGGAGACCTTTAAGATCCACCCTGAAAATGGCCACATTACTCTGATTAAAAAGGTGGACTATGAAACCAGTGCTTCCTACGAGCTGGATGTTCAGGCTCAGGACTTGGGCCCTAATTCCATTCCTGGACTTTGCAAAATCGTGGTCAAAGTTGTGGATGTCAACGACAATAAACCAGAGATAAACATTAACCTGATGACGCCTGGCAAAGAAGAGGTGGCCTACATTTCAGAGGGGGCCCCCATGGACACATTCATAGCTCTGGTGCGTGTTGATGACATTGATGGAGGGCTCAACGGTGAGGTGGTGTGCAGGCTGCACGGCCATGGCCACTTCAGGCTCCAGAAGACCCACGAGAAGAACTACATGATTCTCACTAATGTCTCACTGGACCGCGAGAAGAGGTCAGAGTACAGTTTGACGGTCATAGCTGAGGACAGGGGCTCCCCCAGCCTCTCCACCATCAAACACTTTACCGTCCAGGTTCTGGATGAAAATGACAATCCTCCGTGTTTTGAGAAGAGCCGCTACGAGGTCTTTAAGTCGGAGAACAACTCTCCTGGAGCCTACCTGATGACAGTGGTGGCCTCAGATCCAGATCTGGGCACCAACGGTCAGGTCACTTACACCATCGTAGACACGGTGGTACAAGACAGCCCTATTTCCACCTACGTCACCATCGACCCCTCTAACGGTGCCATCTATGCACTGCGCAGCTTTGACCATGAGGATGTCAGCCGGATCGCCTTCACTGTTCAGGCACGTGATGGGGGAAACCCCGCGCAGTCGGCCAATGCCTCCATCCTGCTGACTGTTTTGGATGAAAATGACAACCCGCCCATCATTCACTCCCCCTCACTCCGGAATCATACCGCTGAGCTTCCCGTGTGGAAGTATGCATCCCCGGGTCAGCTGATCACCGCCCTTAAAGTCACAGACCGTGATGCTGGTGC
Organism: Pelmatolapia mariae; assembly: GCF_036321145.2. NCBI lineage: Eukaryota > Metazoa > Chordata > Actinopteri > Cichliformes > Cichlidae > Pelmatolapia > Pelmatolapia mariae. Next base: position 29,483,523 of record NC_086228.1, read on the forward strand.
CAACGGAGAGGTGAGCTGCACCATCATCGGTGGCAATGAGGATGGGCTGTTTGTGATGGATGCCCGACGCTGTGAGCTCAGAACCAATGCCAGTCTGGAGCAGGCTCCGCGGGACATAATGGAGATCAGGGTGGAAGTGCAGGACAGAGGCATCAGCCCGCTGTCCACAGGAGCCCTCCTCAGGCTCTCTGTGCAGGAGAACATGGACATTCTCCCCTCTCTGTATCCTACCGGCTCCACCCAGGCCTCACTGGATCTCTCCCTCATTGTCATCATTTCTCTGGGTGCAGTCTGTGCTCTGCTGCTCATCGTGATGCTGATGTTTGCGACGGCCCGCTGCAGCCGTGAGAAGAAAGACCCCAGACACAACTACAACTGTCGCGTGGCGGAGAACAGCTACCAGAACCACCCTAAGAAGCCCGCCAGGCAAATCCACAAGGCAGACATCACCCTGGTCCCGACCGTCAATGGAACTTTACCTGTGCGTGCACACCCGCGCTCCCCCTCCCCTTCCCCTACACCTGAGAGAGGCACGCTGGGGAGCAGGCAGAGCCATCATAGCCGCCAGTCACTGAACAGTCTGGTCACCATCTCCTCCAATCATGTGCAAGAGAACTTTGCTCTGGAGCTGGCCCACGCCACTCCTCCTGTAGAGGTGAGAGGTTTACTCATTTTCTTTAAATGTCCATGGGATTGATGTAAACCTGATTTACATGTAATACTTTTCATTGAAGTATTTATACTTATAGTACTTTTTCATTTGAAGCCGTGCACGTGGTTTGTCATGTACCGGGGTTACCTCCCGTGTTCTGTTCAGCTGTACGTGTCGTGTTTTTTGTTGACCATCACAAAGTCATGCACTTCCTCAGCCCCCCCCACAATGCCCCCCCAAACATTGTCTTGTGGCCTTGCTTGTTGACTCCATTCATTTTCCCCTCTTCATTTTCCCTTTTATTTTGTCTTTTTTTCCTTTCTTTTTGTTTTTTTTCTTGGCTTTGTAGCAAGTCTCACAGCTTCTGTCCATGCTTCATCAGGGCCAGTACCAGCCACGGCCAAGCTTCAGAGGCAACAAATACACCAGAAGCTACAGGTAACACATGCGTGAACGATGCTTTGTGTGCTGGCACACCTAGGCACACATGAGGAAGAGCCCTCTGAGCTCCTCCTCATGTCACAGTGCAACATTTCCACTGTTCTCAGCTCTGTTCTGGTCCAGTCGATTTTGGAGTTAAACTATATGCTCAGTAACTTCACATCTGCATAATTTTATGTTAAAACCCTTCTGCAGAGCACTCTCAGTGAACCTTATTATTCATCAGTGTGGTGTCTTCATAAATGTGCTAATATTATTGGCTGTGATTCATGTATCAAATCTGCTTCTGGCTTTTTGCAGATATGCCCTGAATGAGATGGATAAGTTCAGTCTGAAGGACAGCGGACGGGGAGACAGTGAGGCCGGGGACAGTGACTACGAGCCCGGCAGGGAGTCCCCCATGGACAGGCTCCTCGGTGAGGGCTTTACTGAGATATATGCCCCTGATGGCCAGCACAGAGCACATGCAGGTACATCACACCGCACTGCCCTCGGTAGATATGAAGCCAAGCTTCAGTCTTTATTTTGCTCAGCCTTTGTCCACCACTCTAATATTGTTCTTATAATAATTATACGTAGAATTGCTAAGAACTGTATCCATTAAACATGTAGATTCTTGGTTTGCTAATCTAACAGCTACAGTGAGATTTATATTTTTGGTGATTTATCAGGTAATAGTGACAAGTGCCTGTGTTCTTGGAGGTTCACGCCAACAGCTCTAAACACAAACACTTTCATCTTCTTTTCATATGAGATGATAAAATGTAGCAAATTATGGCAGCTGGCAGTCTGTGGCCTGCATGTTTGGTCGATTTATTTATTCAAATGAATTAAATCAATACGTCAATTTAGGAAATTCATTAGAACGTATGAGTCATCATTCACTCATGTTTACGTGGGTCACAAACTCTTTGAGCGTGGCTCAAACTGGGCAACACCAGAGCTGCTTAACCTTTGCTTAGCAACACCACCTAGAGGTCATCTGATGAGGACTGTGCCACACCCTCAATTCATTCTCTATACCACCGATACTAATAACATGCCATGTACTATACCACTTAGTCCAGCCCTCGATGGTTGATGCTTTCTGATTCCACTGACCACCGCCTAATTTCTCTCAACAAATCACATAATTTTTACTTGAAAATTTAATTAGCCAAGACCTGATTTGTAATTTAAGTGCTCATTTTCTTTCCTTTTAGGTCATATAGGTATTAACCCTATTAAAGAGGTTTTCAAGTCAATTTTAAAAGAACACTTGAGTTTCTCATACGTCACTGTAGTCATTTGTAGTCATGGTGTTCTCTGTGGACCACAGCTGCCTGATGATTAAACAGACAGAGCTTCATATGAAAAACTGTGGAGCACATCGTCTTTGTCCGAGTCTCCTTTAACCTCAAGTCAAACTTTACTGTGCTGGTTTGCATATTATGGGATTTTTGACTTTGCCCCCATTCTTTAGAGTGGAGTCAGAGGTCCTTTAGATCATCCTTAAAAACTAAAATGAATTTTCCACTTTACCAAGACACGAGTCTATTTGTGGGATGATGGGAATACTGTGGCCTATAAACAGCTATAATAGGGCCGGGATCCTTACTGATTTCTCTCACTGATTCAGTTTAGGCTCAGACAGTCAGAGATATTATAATTCTGATCATTTATCAGTACATGTCCATATCTTTATATCTATAAAAACAAAGCTGAGACTTCATCAGAGCAGATGCCTTTGTGTCCAAGTAACTGAGGATAAAACATCAAGCAGATGTTCCTGTCCTGGCTTTTTATAGCAGATAACTTTAAAAATATTCTGCAGTCCATCAAAGACTGAAGCAAACCATGAATCAACATGTGAACATGACCTGATGCTGCTGAAGTGAAGCAGAGCAAAGTTACAGAGGTTTGATTACAGACACAGCTGAGCAATCATATGTAAAAGTTTACATTTCTTCAGTTTGAACAGCAGAAATGAGGCTTTCATGTCAGAGCTCATTTTGGAGAAAGAAAAAACAATAAAAAAACTGAAACTAAAAAAATAAGCTGCACATGTATTGACTTTGGAGGACTGTGAGCGACACTGTCATGAAGTTGTTGAGCCTCTGCCGCCTGCTGTCATGCTGCTGGGCGGTCCCTCCTCTCTTTAGCTGAGTTAACGAGGAAGAATGAGCACTTTTTAGTGACCCTACTGACTCTGAAGTATTCTGTCTGCTGGCATCACATGTGTGACAGGTTTGCATGCTAGTTGAGCAGGGTACACTCAGTCACATCCTGTAAAACTTTCACTGTGTCTTGGCTAACATCATACAGGCTGCAAGCTTCTGCAGCATCTTTTATCACGCCATCCCTCTTCTCCCAGAGCTGCTGCTTCTTCCCGGCCAGCTTCCCACACAGCCATCACTTAATACCACATTTGAGCTACATCCCAATTAAAGTCGATTCAGACAGGCAGACAATCTCATCACTAACGCCTCCTCCTTCCCTCCCACCCCTTCTTTACAGCTTTGTAGAGGAGCTCCGCTCGTTAGGCGCTCTGCTTTTTCCCACCTTCAAACCTTCATTTCCAGCCATCCAAACCAAAGCTCTTATGTTGCTCTGATGAAACGGAGGCATTTAATTGCCACGAGGCGCAGAGTTGCTATGCAATCGGCTCAGAGTTGCGCTCATGATTAAACCCTGAAGAGCACAGTTACATCTCTAGGCTCACCTTTCTCCTTACGGATGCTTAGGCCACCTCCCACTCCCGGTCCACTGCAGTATAAAGTCAGCTCTCTGTTATTATGACTCAGTGTGGAAGCCTTAACCCCCGCCCCCTTGGATGTAACACAAAGCTTTGTTTCTTGCTTGTCTAGATGGAGAAGACTGCAATAAATGATGCCAAAGACAGGTTCTCTGTTTTTCACAGCTAATACACAGCTGTAGTACAGAGCCATTAGTAAAGCAGTACTTGCACATTTTACTCAATATTCACATTTATTTAACACTTGTACTGCCTTTAAGCTCTTGTACATGAGTAACCCTGCTGGCTTACTTCTAATAGACCTCTGTGTAGTGCTGCTGATCAGCCCTGATCACATCTTTATGTTTAGCATGAGTAAACAGTGTCGTTACATACAGGCAGGGAGACCTATTCAGGCACCTGTAACAGTAATAGATTACTCCTCCAGGTTTAGATATCAGCCTGGGAACGTTCCTCAGGGGCCGATGACTGGAACTTTGTCTTAAATACGAAGGCATTAGTGCAACGCAGTGTTTTTAAAGCTTGACTGGATGTCTCCTTTCCACTCTGACTCTTCTTCTTTGGTCTGTGCCTGCTTTACACAAAGCCAGAGTGCTCCTGTAAATCGTAGCTGTCAGTCTGATCACCGACGTTCACTGATCGTGCGTCCTCCTCTTAGCAGGAATAGAAGCTGAATTGGTTTACTGATCAAATCCAGTCTCTGACGTAAACACACAGTGAACCATGTTGTCCTCAGTCCTCAACAAAGTACTCGGTTCTCTTATCTGAAAAGTAAATCCCAGTAAGTCAGGAGGCTCTCAGTTAACCTCCTAGGACCTGGCGTCCACATATGTGGACATCACATTTTAGGTTGTCTAGACCAAAATACTACATTTTGCTCTACAAGAGCCTGATAGCCAGTTAAAAGGACATTATACTGCCATGGTTCTATTGAAATTTAAAACCAATGTCTTCATATGTGAATCTCATTTTTGTCAAAAACAAAATCAGGTAAAAAATAAAAATTACCTAATTCTTTATTTTTACATTCATCAGGTCCCAATCAGCCGAAATAGCAAAGAGAAATTAAAAATGCATAGCATGAAAGAGTTTGGGTCTTAGGAGGTTAATGTTTGTTTGACGTGGATTTTTGTTCCTTTTCTGTTTTCACACACCAGTCGCTCGGGTTAAATCTTTCATTTTTAGCCTTTCATCAGCGAGGTAGCCAATCTGCTTCTGCCCCCGCACTGTTTTCATCCTTCCACTGCACCCAAATGCACTTTTCATCTGCTCTAAGATGTATTATGAATGTTCCTTTCATGTTAATGAGGGGATAATGAAGTCCCTCAACAGCGTCACTGAAAAGCACCGCAGTCCTTTAATGAAGGCTTTAAGTTGGCATATTTGATTTGTCTAATTTATTCTTCAGAGATTTTCTATTTGAAGATTTAATATTGAAAAGAGTGACTTGAAAGGGAAAAATGCAGGGCTTTTAGAGGAGGAGTTATTTTGAATGGGTAATAGGCATTGATCGGCCTGGCTGAATCGTCTCTCTGTGGTGAAGTCGTTGGACGATAGACGGCAGAGCTCCTGCAGAGAGCCTCTCAGACTAATTAGGGCAGCTTTCCAGAGACAGCCAAGCACGAAAAAAAAGAAACACCTGAGGACGGACAGGCAAATGTTAGCTGGATGGAGACTCTTCTTCATTTCTGCCTGTTTACAGCATAAAATATGGACATACACAGGACATTATGGGATGCTTTTGAAAGTAGTTTGAAGTCATTTTTTTCCTATTATGTTTGAAATTGTAAATATATCACCAGTAGGCCCGTAGGTATACACTTATTTTCTTGTGCATTGTGTATATTCATACAGTCATGTGGAAGAGAACGTTTCTACAGGAATCTATGAAGTCATTTAACTCAGCGGTCCCCAACCCCCGGGCCGTGGACCGGTACCGGGCCGTGAGTCGTTTGGTACCGGGCTGCGAGAGTTGAGGCTCGGGTGTGAAATTGATGGTTTTCAGGGTCTTTTCCCGTGTTGTGGGTGTGCGTTTTATTTTGAAAGAAATATTTGCACGTTACCATAGCGACCAGAGAGCATTAAGGGGCAGAGAGGAGGAGATTACTCTCAATGTTGTTGGCGCATTTCAGGAGGACGCTGCTAATAAAGTTAGATAATTACACAGTTAATTCATGTTTATTATTATATTTACAGAAGGCCGCTCCATTAAAAATATATTCTGACATTAGAGCAGAAAAGGTTGGGGACCGCTGATATAAATAACTAATTCAATAGCAGGTAGAGCCATCCTTAGTAGCAAGTCAGTTTGATTTACATAGCATCAAATGACAACAACAGTCACTTCAAAGCACTTTATCTCATAATGTAAAGACCCTACAATAATCCTGAGAAACCCACCTGTGAGCAAACATGAAGGCCACACCTGTTCAGTCTTCTAATAGATGGTAGCTTTGTGTTAACACACGGCTAAATGTTTTAGACGTCACATTTGCTGATGATCAGTTTGATGAACAGTGAAAGAGAGAGGGAACCTTTTCACGTGGTTATTCAGTAACTGTAAGTGTACTGAGTGTACTATAAGGATTGAAACAAACCTATGTTCTGTGAGTTTTACTTTCCTGTTTAGGTTTTAGTAAAAGGTTTATCTTTAAATGACTCAAAACACAAGCAGGTTTACTTTTGTATAGAGTGACCATATGGCTGCAGCTCACTCGTGATTGCTCATGCTTCTGTCTTCTCTGCAGCCATGAGGCTTTGCACGGACGAGTGCCGCGTTCTGGGTCACTCCGATCAGTGTTGGATGCCACCCCTGGCCTCCCCAGCCTCGTCCTCCTCTGACTACCGCAGCAATCTCTACATCCCCGGGGAAGAAGCCCGCCAAGCCAGCGACGTCTCTCAAGAAAAGACCCCGCAGCCCTGCACTGATACCGGCTCCGCCCGGAACCAGAGCTTCTCCACCTTCGGCAAGGACCTCGGTGGGGAGGACGGTGAAGACGAAGGGGGAGAAGGTGCCAGCAGCAACGAGGCCGCAGACGAAGACCTGTGTGGGACCACGTCTTTGCTTTCAGAGATGAGCAGTGTGTTTCAGAGGTTAATACCCCAGGGCCTGGACTCATATGTCCAGGTCAGTGAAAACCAGAAGGGGACTAGCCTGAGTGGGATGGGCGTACCGATGACTGGATCTTTAGATCGCAGGAGGGGTCATTTGCCCGGCAAGCCCAGCCCCTCTGTACACCAACAGGGAGTGGCAGCCTGGGCCGCTAACACCCACTTCCAGAACCCAGGTAGCAGCATAGGCCCATCTGGCCACCACCAGGGCGGTAGCTACCACACGCTGAAACCAAGCACCAAGCTCAGCTCACAGAGCAGCAGCCACAAGGGCTCACAGGCGCCCAAAAACAGCCCCCAGAACAGCGGTCACGCTCCCAAGCCCCACAGCAGCCCTCTGCTTACGGCGCTGGTCAGCCCCACGCTGGTGCAGCCTCCCCCGGCCCCGGTGCCGGTGTCGGCGCCGCTCCCTGGGCCTTCCTCCAAGTGGCTGCCAGCCATGGAGGAGATCCCAGAGAACTACGAGGAGGACGATTTTGACTCGGTGCTCGGTCACCTTCAGGGCAAACGTAGCGATAGCCGGCATGAATTGGTGGACGCCAGCGAGTTGGTGGCTGAGATCAACAAACTGTTACAGGATGTTCGGCAGAGCTAGACTTCCTGTTTATTCCCCGCCCCCTCAGTGCAGAATGAAAGTGAGGGCGTGTTGGTGGCAAAAAAGACCGAAAAGGAAATAACAAAGAAAAAAAACAAGACCTGCAAGTGTCGTTAAAGTTGCATTTCAGTTTTAATAATTGTGTTTTGTGAATGCTAAATATCCAAAAAAAAGGTACACAATGTGACTGTATTTATCTTTGTATTTTGAAAATACATTTGTATACTTATATTTATAAAAAATGTATATAATTGTAATCAGAAGTCTATTTTTATATTTTAAATGCATGTTGAGTACACGTTGAATCAAGACTTTGACATGCGATTGACATTCGACATATTTAAATGGCTCTTTTGTATTGTGATTATTTTTTATTTGTCACTATAATATGTATTCATTAATATAATACTGAGTTAATAGACACTTGTGTTTGTGGATTATTGGTGCAGGGGAATGATAAACAAATAAAATAATGCACAAACCTGACCGAGGTGTCTGGGTCACATTTTCTGTTGCACAGTAGGAATTTTTAGAGCTCCGCTTTCTTCCCAGGAAGATGAGGATGAACGGAAATGGAATGGCTGCAGTCGACTGGATCAACCATCAAACATGCTGATAGAAAACAATGAAATCTATTTTACTGTCATTCCTTTCAATATGAGACGTATTTCAGACTAGATTTGATTTGCTGTAAACGTCCTTCTGTCAGGATTATTTATCAGTGCAGACCCCAGGTGTTCTGCAAACAACCCTTGTACACAACATATTCATTTTCATTTACATGACAACACAGTCTTTGATAATGATAATACATTATCAAAGATCACATTATATTTAATGCTGAATACATAATTGTTAACTAAATATTCACATACAGTTATATTTGTATATTAATATATAGAGTACTGTTCAATAATTTAATCTTACCTGTGTTATATTTGAAATAGACTTCTGTGGGTTGGATGCTGAGGTCATGTGAGTTGTGTCAAACATTTAGCTGTATTACCACCATCTGCTTGGTTCACTGCAGGTGCAAGACTTTGTACACACCACACGTTAGCTACAGCTATAATTCACCCTCCAAATTCTATTTGCAATCCATTCTTCTTCCATTCTTTAACCAAACAATGCTGACCCATCAATCGAATGGCAGTAGAAATCAGCACACTTAATTGTTTAAATGAATACATTTTTTCTTATACATGTACAGTCACGTCAAGGTGCTTTATACTGTAAACATCCTACAACCTTAGAGCGACACTTCAGCAATCAAACAACAAGTACTTGGCAACAGAGGGAAGGAAAAACTCCCTGAGCAGAACCAGACTCTGGGAGGGGCCAACATCTCACCCTTGTTGGGGGTGAGGGGAGGAAGAGAGGAAAAAGACATGCTGTGGAAGAGAGGCAGAGATTATTAATAACCCACGATTAAATTCAGAGAGGTCTGTTAACACATAGTGAGTAAAGAAGAAACATGTATACTATGTCTTCTAATGATGCTGCCTAAGGGAAGCATGTATAATGTAAATAGAATTGGTCCTAGCACTGAACCCTGTGGAACACCATAATAGACCTTAGTGTGTAAAGAGGACTCTCCATTTACATGCACAAATTGGAGTCTATTAGATAGATATGATACAAACCACTGCAGCGCAGTACCTGTAATACCTACAGCGTGCTCTAATCGCGCTAATAGGATATTATGGTCGACAGTATCAAACGCTGCACTGGGGTCTAGCAGGACAAGCACAGAGATGAGTCCACTGTCAGAGGCCATAAGAAGATCATTTGTAACCTTCACTAAAGCTGTTTCTGTGCTGTGATGAGCTCTGAAACCTGACTGAAACTCTTCAAATAAGCCATTCCTCTGCAGATGATCTGTTAGCTAATTACAGTAGAGAGTAGTTGTAAAGCAGCTAAGACCGCTGAGTCTAGAGATGGCTTTATAAGTAACGGTTTAACTGCAGTCTAAAAGGGATGCTGACTTTTTGTCACCCTGGTGCTGACGAGAAACTAGGATTGTTGTTTCATCTGTCCATGCTTTCTTAGTTATAACAGGGAGTCCTCTCTGATTGGTTCCCTTCTTTTAATGTTAGCCAAGTGTCTTGTATTATGCATATAGAAGTTGAAACATTATTAATTATTCAAAAACAAGTGAATTTTGTTTGTTTCCTTTGATATTTGAGTTAGATATTTTGGTTTGTTTAATGTTCTTTGTCTCAATAAAAATTAATACACTGATGAGCCACCTAGTGCTCGGTATGCTAGGTTGGTTATTTGGAGTTTGTTTCATGTGTCCAGTTCATAACTTCAGTTTATAGGCAGCAGATTTGTTGGCAGACTTCAGAACTAACTCATTTTTACTCTTCCTCGTTCAGCTTTTGTGTAACCTTGACTTGTCTGAGTAAAACCAAGCAGACCTCTACTTTTCTTTTAATTCTTGCCCTCATCTGTGAACTATAGCACTCCACTCCTTACCCAAGTTTTTGTGTTTCAAACATTTTCTTAAAAAATGTTATGTTAATAAAGCTAACAGCTGGTCTTCATGAGGACACAGCATCAGAAACGCTGGTATGTATGAAATGAGCTGTAATCCTAAAGCAGGGAAGAGTCTCACCTCTGCAGTGGAGCATCGTCAAATACCAGCAGAACAAATGCACACGCAGCAGTGCATTATCATTTTATTAGTATGGATTATGTAGTATTTCAGGTACTAGTTAGCAATTATTTTTTGCTCACATGGCATCAACATCAGCTGATAATCAGTGAAAGAATGAGCTTCAGTCTTAGTGATTAGAAAAATCATACACAACATGTCAGCACAGTGACACAGCACACTATCAGTACAACAAACTGCAAACACAAACAACACAGAACTGTGGAAATTAGACAAATTAGTAAATATATAAATAAATGATCAAATAGTTTAGATAATAAGTTCAACTTTAACACTTTTAATTTGGTCTTCTCAAATATAAGGGATTTATGCCGTCCCTTGCTTTATACATCTATAACAGTCTTTTTTGTGACAACCACTTGTTAGTTAGTAATTTGGCTAATTCACTTTAAAAATAATTAGCTGCATTTCTGCCATTCTAAAGGCTCTGAACACAGAGAATACACTGAAAATGGATTTCATGAAGGGTAAAGCCACCTGCTCTCCTCAGTTACTGATCCTAGCATCAGGAAACATCGCTTTTTATTATTCATATTAGAAGCATTTCTGCTAACAAAATGTCTGGAAGCATTTAGGATTAATTTAGTCTGCGCTCAGAGAAGCCCAGCAGTCTGTCATCAGTCTCAGAGCCACTCGAGTTCACAACAAAAAGAGACGGCTTAGATGTGGTGGCAGGCAGAAATGTGCTGGAGACGCACGTGGAACTAGGTGCTGCTAAAACCCCCAAATGGTTGAATTTTCATGGGGGGGGGGGGGGGGGGGGGCGGTAGATTAGAGACACCTCCCTCCCCTCTGCCTTGACAACTAGACAATGGGTGACACCTAGAGGTTCACCGTGTGCACTGTAGGCCCATGACTCCAGCTCTTACCACATTACTGCGGCTACCCACAGCAGTAATGAGCCCTGACATGGAAGGCAACCACACAGAGCCCCCTGGAGGAGAAATGGTCACACTGCAGCTTTTACAGCATGTATCTGTAAGGAAAACCAGGTTGCAGCCCAACACAGCATCAGAACGTAAAAAAGGAAAACATTATATATGATTAGTAAGGAGGCCATAAATCAGCAAATGTTGATTCAAACTACAAAGAGCCTCAAGTTATGTTTCATTGTGTTTTCTGACAAATGACTGCAAAAAGGGTCCAATAAGAAGGTCGTGTCTTTAAAGCCAGCAGTCAGCTGAAGCCTTCCTGTACACTGTGTGCATGTTCTCCCTGAGTCCTCTCTGAGTACTGCAGCTACCTGTATGAATGCATATCTGCCTCTCTGTGTTAGCCTTGCAACAGCACGACAGCCCGTTGTTGTACCCTGCTGTGCCCTGCCTCTCACCCTATGACTGCTGGATAGGCTCCAAGAAAGACAATAACAACACTATGAGTCATGGATTGACCTCCCTGGAGCCCAGACCTCAGCATTATTGAAGCAGCGTGGAATCACCCGGACAGAGAAGAGAACAAAAAGCAGAAACATCTAACAAAGAGCTTTAAATGTCCTTTTAGAAGCCTGTAAAAAGAATTGAGAGAAGATTGGAGTTAGGAGTTCAGACTGTGCTGGACAACAAAGCTGCTCACACCAAATATTCACTTTCAAACTCTTTATAATATATAAGGAAACTGAATAAGAATGTTACTAGCTGTGTTTCTGTGCATGTTTACATATTTCAGTAAATCATGGACCGATTTGTTATAGCAGCATATAAAAGATATGGGCAGGCTCAAACCTTTTACATAGTACTATATATATATTATCACACGAGCAGTGGCTCCTGACCTTTTTTTCATTAGATGAAGAACTACCCAGCCCAGGGTCGTCTCCCTCTACCCACACTCACGGAGTGCAAAGACGTCTGGCACATTAAAAGCAGCTCTTAAGTGAGAGCTGATTCTAACACTCACCATGAGCTCCTCTTCTTTGAGGACAGTGAATGTGGTTTTCTCGAGGGGCTCCTCTTTCCTCTCCACACTCAAACAAACACAGGCATGTTGGTAATTCTACATTGTGCACAGTTGTGGGGGTGGCTGTAGAGTATGTGATCTACTAATCACAAGGTGGGTATTCATGGGCACGATGCTAAATCCAAGTTGCTCTTCGATGCATCTATCAGAGTATGAATGTATATGAATGTTACCTACAAAGCACAGGAAAACCTTAGAAATGCTTGTATAAATGGATGTGAATGGGTGAATGATGCAAGTTGTGTAAAGCACTTTGAGCACTCAGTAAAAAAAGCGCTTTATAAGAACCAGTCCATTTACCATTTTAGTTCTCAGTAACAGGGAAAGTGATCTTACATACTACTCCTCATAATAATATTACCCATTTGTTATCAGGGGCAATGGTTCATATTTCTAACAGTCCAAAATGCAAGCAGACACTCAAGTGTGGTACAAAGACAGAGGGGAAAGTCCATACACAGAAACAACAAGAGAGCAAAACAGAAACTCAGACTTATTAACTAACAGTTCAAGACTGAAAACGGCAACAGTTACTGTTACAGTGACAAACTAACTACAAACACTGCCATCCAGTCCAATCCATCTACGTTGTATAAAGCGCTTTGAGTACTCCGGGAGAGTAGAAAAGCGCTATATAAGAATCAGTCCATTTACCACTGTAACGGACATATCTGACAAATAAGAGACATTCAGCAGTTGCTCAGCACTAATCTGAGATGTAGAAAAGCCTCATTTAAAATACTTTATTTGCGGTTCCCCACTCACATGTGCACGAGTTACAGAACCATAAGCAGCCTGTGAGGCTAAGAGTGAAAACTTATGATAATAGCTCTGTGCTGAACTACTACAAAGGCGTACAGTTAGGTGATTAGGTCTGAAGACAATGACAGTTTTTTTGTTGAGTTTTGTATCCGTGCCCCACACCAGTGGATTCTACATAACAGAATCTAATTGTGATTAAAGAGCAGACTTTGAGCTTTAATTTAAGGGATTAAACAAAGTTACTGCACAAAGTGTTTAGAAACTACAGCCATTTTTATGTAAACCCATTTTAGGACGTGTTTCTAATACTTGGATGTTCTTTGGTGTTACTGACTGCCTCAAACAAACTCTAAATGCTGTGTTTCTAATTAAATCATGAGGTCATTAAACTGCTTGTTCCCTGAAAATAGGAACTGTGTGTAAAAATGATTGTAAATCCTAAAATGTTGATGCTTTACCTGAAGGTAAAGGTAAAAGTCTGCACTCCAATCTCACACTGATTGTTTGGTTTAAACCCACTGAAAGATTTGTCAGTATCCAAAAATGTACCCATTGATTGAGTGGAAGAAAAAGGGAGGTTATAGAAAAGCCTGTAGCAGCCAGCACGAGTCGTGCACGGTGCAAGGACGAGCACCACAGAGGAGGACGCCAGCTCTGCTCTCTGTCCCGATGCTGTCTGCACTGTTAGCAGTGGATAAAGACACAGTGCGGTTGTTTGTCAATGAAAAAGCAGGTACTTAGTGTGTGATGTATGCCTTTTAAGCAAACCTGTTGAGCAGAACCTAAACACCACAGAATGACTGACAGTGAGAATGAACTTCAGCCTTGTTGTTGAGTGATGTGGGGCATCGGGATGTTCGGTTTACTCTCCATACCGATCCATTTTTAAACTTTAACTTTTCCACACACAACAGGTTTGTCTCTTACTTTTGTCTTCGGGTGCAGGTCTGTTCTCACTCCCACATTTGTGATAACTGCAAGTAATCACATACTTGTTTTACATATTTTCAGTAACTGCCAACTGTGGCCAACTGCTTGACTGCATGTGTGTGAAAATGTATCTGTACTGTCTTCTCACTTACATGAGTCAACACATTATGGCCACTCATAAGTGATAATGTTCTAACAATGCTCACTTCATAGTCTGGGATACATCGGATGGAAAGTAAACAGCTCTTTTTTCTTGTTAAGTTTTAGTGTTATCAGCCACTTTGATAAGGTCACATGGTTGTGGCTGGTGGGTGTGGCCAAGGAAAGAAAGGTGTGCAGGGATGCTCGTGATACTGGTCCATGGAGGGCATCCATGGTGCTGTGGGCTTAATCTGCATTTAGCCATGGTGCTAAACAGTTCTGTGTATCTTACATACACGTCTGTTTATGTATTGATAGTATTAAAGGAACAGAGCTGCCACTTATCTAGGTTACTGCAATAAGTATGTTGTTGTAGAGGCTTTGGAAGAAAAACACTGTTGATATAACTCCCACATTACAATAATGTTATTGTGGATCGCTGCTCTGCTTCCCTTTTCTTTCCACCGCTCACAAGGCTGCCTTTTGTTGTCAAGACAATATGCTCCTGTTTGTATCACAGCAACACCACAACATGTTTTTCACTTGGATTACGGCTGCGACAATAGCTGCTTTATCTGTGGGTTTGTCTTTTCTGTGTGTGCAGGAAATGTAGCAGCACTGTAATGTGAAGGAGCACTTATATATCCACACACACACACACACACACACACACACACACACACACACACACACACACACACACACACACACACACACACACACACACACACACACACATGTGTGTATTTATATCCTTGTGGGGACATCTCATTGACACAATGCTTTCCCTAGCCGCTTACCCTAACCCTAACCATCAAAAATGAATGCCTAACCCTGACCCTGACCCTAAACCTAACCATAACCTAATTGTAACCCTGACACTAAAACCACATTTTGAGTCTCAAAAATGCCTTCAAACTCGTGGGGACCGGGATTTTGGTCCCCACGAGGGCTGATTGTCCCCACAAGTATAGTAAACTACCAATTTTTGGTCCCCATGAAGATGTTAATACCCGTCCACACACACACACACACACACACAGATAATGGACCATCAGCTAAATAATAACAGCAGAGTGGATGGGTATCTGTGTGTGTGTCTTTATCTCTTTGTGTCTCCACTTTGAACACTTTTGATTTCTCAATTTTTTGAGAAACACATTTTGTGTAATGATGTGTGTGTGTGTGTGACTGTGGGTAGTATCTGCCCAATAAATACCTGCCTGATACATAGAAACAGTGTTTGAAAGTGTGTGTGTGTGTGTGTGTGTTTTAGGACTCGATAAGCTAGTGTAATCTCTGTGTATGTAGCATGAACACCTTGTTGGGTTGCTGCCTGTGAACGGTGGGGGGGTGGGGGGCAGGCTCATCTGCTCAAACTGAGCGTGTTTATTGCATACATTTGCAGTAAGCTATTAAAATGTAAGCTTTACAGACATGCATGTTTGGGCATAAAGGGACATTTCACTGATACTATACATGAGACAACTGAAAGACACAGTATATGTAGTTCCACTGGTCCTGTGGGAGTGTGACACAGTTACAGAAGAGCCCTGCCTCGTGGTACACAGACGTATGGCGACCAGCAGCTTTCCTGAGCTCCATCTGCATCAGTGTCAGAAACAGTGATGAGACTAAAACAACACAACCAGCTGCAAAAGCTTTTCCACATCGCTGGACACGGGGATATGTTGCATGGCTGAGAAGTTCAATCAATGTGCATTCTACAGTTTGTCAAACATAAAATCACTTTTTAGATTTACTCACACTCGACTTCACAAATCTTCATTAGTTCCATTTAGCACTCACAGCAGGCTCAGCCTGCCCGTCTGCTACTTACTATTAAAACTGGAGAGGCGACGGTATTATCAGTGCACACCGAGTCTTCAGGTCACTTCAGTTTAATTTCTCATATGGATCAATCCCAGCCACAGTCCATGCTGCACACCATCACAGGGCGACTGGGAACAATCCTCTGTGATCCACAATGGAGACAGAAGCATCCTTTTAACTGTTTCCTCGCCACTGTGGGATTTTCAGCTTACTGACCAACATCTTCAGTCTCACTCACTCATGATTAAATTGGTCCTCTATATATTCATATAAGAGGAAATGAATAAGAAATGTGCACATTATTGCCACTGGTTAGTTTGGCACTACTCCAAGGTTTAGTGCTGTGTGGTAAAATGCAGATCACATGCACTCGCATGCAGGCACGCTTTCTGTACAGATGTTGAATCTATTGTTGACAGCTGCATCTCCTTCCCTGTGTGTCTCATCCTCTTCATCATCCTCCACCTCTTCCTCACATCCATCTCTGCCTCAGCCTCTCTCCATCTCTCAAACATTTCCTGATAGAATGATGTGAATTTGTGTCACATCAGTTAACACTGTAACGTACTGAATGTGGCAAATTAGTGTGAAGATGGAATGGCAAAAATCCACTGGTGGGAGTGGAAGCTTCTGCAGCTGATCTGCTCACAAGGTGCTAATTTATCAAATATATGGACAACGATACAGCCAGTTCATTTCGATAGTGACCTGCATTCTAGCTACAGCAGCACAAATCAGCAAAACAAAAGGTCAGGGATATGTGTCACGAGGTGCTCTCTGAGAAGGGAAACCTTCTAAAACAGGAAGAGCAGGAGTCAAAGCAGTCAAATTAAGTTTCTAAAATATCATTTATTTAAAATACCCTGGCCACGGACAACAAGAATTTAAATATATAAAACAGCCCAAGTAAAAGTTACAGTGGCCTCAGCCGATGATCTAAAACTACTAAAAGTCCAATAAAAAGTCCATTCAAATTCCAAGTGGGCAGTGCCCTCAGACATCCTCACCGCCACTTCGCTCCAGCGTCCACTGAAGAAAAAGGAGGACAGTCACTCTTAGAATAGAATAGAATAGAATTCAACTTTATTGCCATTGCACATGTCACAGGTACAAGGCAACGAAATGCAGTTTGCATCCATCCAGAAGTGCTTTAGTCATGATATAGATATATTACAATATATATTAGCAATAATATAGATATGTGAGTATATTACAGAAATGGGTCTATTATGGTATGTTATAATGTACACGGTATGAAGGTAAAATGGCCTGTATTTATATAGCGCTTTACTAGTCCCTAAGGACCCCAAAGCGCTTTACATATCCAGTCATCCACCCATTCACACACACATTCACACACTGGCGTGAAGGTATGTTATGAATATGCTATAACTATAAGTATGTACAGGCTGTAGTGAGTACAAGCTATGTACAGGCTATGAACAGGATATAAATATGAAAGCTATACAGAAATATGGGACAAAACAAACTATACAGAAATATGAACTATGCAAGTTATAAACAGTTGTAGAATTAAAAATTATCGTATTGTACAGAATGATTATTTACACAGAATTATACAGTAGTGCAGTTAAGATAAGTGAGATATGTGGATAATTTCTACAGAGGCTATATAAAGTGCTGGTGGTTGTGAGTGGTGGTTCAGTCCATGTTATTATTGTGTGTATGAGGGTACAGTTGTCCATTGTGTGTGTGTAGGTGGTTGTGGGTGTATGTTCAGTCCATGAGTTTAATGTGAGTCAGATGTCAGGAGGCAGAGTTCAGGAGTCTGACAGCTGTGGGGAAGAAGCTGTTCCGGTACCTGGTGGTCTTAGTCTGGAGGCTCCTGTAGCGCCTCCCAGAGGGCTGGAGGGTGAAGAGTCCATGTGATGGGTGACTGGGGTCTTTGATGATTTTCCCAGCCCTTTTCAGACACCGCTTCCTGTAGATGTCCTTTATGGCAGGAAGTGGTGCTCTGGCGATGCGCTGGGCAGTTTTCACAACCCTCTGCAACACCTTCCGGTCCGAGGCAGAGCAGCTCCCGTACCAGACTGTTATACAGTTGGTCAGGATGCTCTTGATGGTGCAGCGATAGAAGACATCCTTCTTTAATTATCCGGAGTGTCTTCAGTAATTAACAGGGTCCAGACTTACCCCACATACGCAGAGCTCTGAACTCCACCCGCCGCAGTCCTGAGCTCAACACACATGGCTGGTGTCTCATTTCCTCCCTACACAGGACGTCCTTCTGTCACCGCTTTGCCCTCCACCGAGGGTGTTCTTCCTCCCCTCGTGTCTAACCACGACGCCGTAACCTCCTCCATGGTCCCGCTTTTCCTCTCGTCCACCTCGCCACCTCTCGTGACCTCCTGTCACCACTGACACAACTTTGGACTTTGGCATCTTCCACATCTGCTCCAGTTGTTCCTTCAGTCTCTGGTACTTCTCTGTTTTCCTGTGTTCCTTGATGTTGCTGACTACGGATCCATGCCAACCACTATGTGTGGTGGTTGGCAAATCTAGCAGCAAGCTTTCCCACCGGGATGCCAGTTTCCCTGCATATATAAACGTATTTCACAAAATATACCAGTGCACGTTCTTGGCACCGTGCCGCCAGTCTTCTTCTCCATATCGATCATTTGCAAACACAGCAGTGAACATTCCTTGCACCGGGATGCCAGTTTCTCTGCCATCTATCCTGCCTTTGCAAAGCACCAACGAACCCTCGTGGCACGAGATGCCAGGTTCTGTCCTCTATCGCTCCTTTTAAGACATCTGAACTTATCGTGGATCTGAAGGTGGAGCTGCTCCGCAATTTCATTATTCATTAAATTAATGACAATAAAAGGCTTCAAATTCTAACCTCCATAAACACTCTCATAGAAAACATCACATCTGCTCTCTCTCAGCATGAAGCCATGGTGAGCATCATCGTAGCCCAGCTTCAGCAGCTCTTTCTCATACCTCCATGGTGTGGATCGTCAACTATCCCTCGTACTAAGGACAGCTGTCTTTGTGCTACACCGTCCATCACACCATCCATCCGTTCTTCTCTCTCTCATATTCTTCATTCAGCAGCTCCTCAAAGTGCTCCTTTCATCTTCTTAGGACTCTATCTTCACTCATTAGCACGATTCCATCTCTAAAATGAGCGATGCACATTACTGTAGCTAGTTTTTAGAAGCTATATACCCATGAGGTGGACTTATTCATAGGACTCCACAGAGTCCTTGTGACCGTATATCTTCTGGTCTAAATACCTTTTTTCCATTTTTCAGTGTGTGCTCTGTATTCCTTTTAAATCATTTTTCATACCTTGTGGTATTGCTGGTCTCATAGAAAATAAATCTCTGTATAGATACATATAGTTGGTGAGCAACAGTTCATCTTGGGGGATGCAGAGCCACTTCTTCCATTCTGATGCTTTTCACCTGCTGTGTGGGGTTACAGAAGCTTGGTCACATTTGGTCAGAGATCACAACAACAACCCTGCATGTTCAGAAATGGCAGGCTGGGTGCCAGACCTGTCTCACTAATGCTGTGACCCAGTGACTCATGCACTGCCACCAACTGTCGGCTTCTGCATAAACGTGACGATGCACTGGCTTGGACATTCTGGGAATGAGAGCAGACCAATCTGGATCCATGTTATGGTGGACGCAGCAGAAATCTGGAAGCTATCGCCTCTCCATGAAGAGAGGACGGCTGAATAGGACTGATCCCTGCGTCTTTAACAGCAATACTGTGTGCTGTGCAGCTCCTACACGAGCAGCATGACTGATCTGTTTCACACACTGTGTGTGTGTGTGTGTGTGTGTGTGTACGTCAACACCTCCCACCTGAGTTACAGTGTCATGCTGTTTGCCAAGAAACATTCCTTTAAGCTACAGTAACACAAGCTCTAGAGCGTGTGTGTGTGTCTGTGTAGCATGTGTACGTGTGTGTGCTTGTGTGTGTCCGTGTCTGTGTGTGTCTGTGCAGCGCGTGTGTCTGTCTAGCATGTGCGTGCCTGTGCAGGATCTGTGTGTCTGTGTGTGTAGCATGTGTGTCCGTGTCTGTGTGTGTCTTTGCAGCATGTGTGTGTCTGTGTGTATGCAGCGCTGCATCAGCAGCACCTGAGCGCTGTGTCTGCTGCGGAGCCGTTCCTGTAACAGAGCTGCTCGGATGTTTGTCACGGAGCGGGTGGAAGCCTGACCCCTGCTGCACAGCTGTGAGTGAGGGCGAGTCGAGTGTGTGCGCCCACAAAGATGTTTGTGTGGAAAGTGGTGAGCAAGTGCAATTAAAATGCAAAATAGTCAAGAGAGGAAGATAGTGCTGTATTTATAAGTGTCTAGGTGTGTGTGCACGTCTGTGTGTGTGTGTGTACATGTGTTTGCAAAAGCTCACACATTTTCCCACCAGTAGGTGGAGCTCTTCCTTTTCCTTTGGAGCCTTCCCTCCTGTGCTTGCGGCTGCCAGCTCTCTGACTAAAGCAGAAAATGGATCAGCTGCAGAATAACAAAAGGATGGATATGATCCCTCGATATCCCCTCTTTCTCCAACTTCAGCCTCCTTTCCAACTGGCACCAGCATGTGTGTCATATCTGGCAAGTATTTCTGCTCCGATTTAGCCAGATTACACTTACACCTGGTGTTAAAATGCACCTCCAGTATACACACTTAAATTGGATTTCTCTCTCCACCAAATGTCTCTACACACTGCTGTACACATCTGTTGTCATTTTCCTTTTTCACATCGACGGCGCTGCAGAAAGAGGAGCTCAGACCAAGAGCTGCAGTTACACGCTCTCTCTGCTCCCGTTCACTGACAGGAGGAACGTTGTGGCACAGCACTCAAATGCTGTGTAACAGTTGCATCAGCAACAAAAACGATGTGTTACTGTAAATGCTTACACAGTGCTGTTCTGAGCCAAACACCACAGGAATTATGGAGATGTTCCAGAGCAGACACTTTGACCTGTGCAGGAGAAGCACAAGTCTCGTTGACGATAGAGCCAATCAGGTTGTGTGCCTTCTCTCGCTCTCTCTCACCTGCAGGTCGACCACTGGGTGGCGCTCTCTTGGCGATGATCTGCCAGTTTCCATCCTGAAGCTGGGTTTTCCAAAGCAACAGTAAGGTAGGCTGCATGTTGTGTTCAGCGCACACCCTGCTAGTATGGAGTCTGTATCACAGCTGAAAGTGTCTGCTGTTCCTGACAGAGGGCCTTCAGTTTGTGGCAGGCTAATTCTGGCTGCATGTTCCTCAGGTATCCATCTGTAGGTCTCTGCCCTCACGGTTACACTATAGTGGGATGTGCTCAGTGTGGCTGCAGTACAATCTGTAAGGCCGTTACACTTCAGATGTCTCCTCCCTGGGGAAGAACTGGTGGTGTGTCTTATTGTTTAGTTTGCATGTTGTTATTTCACCATTCCTCCAGTTTTTTTTTTCATTTACCAGTTTCATTTTCAGCTGTTTCTTTAGGTGTTTTTTTTTTTTGTTTTTTTGCTTGATTGCAATAATGCTCTTGGCAAATAGCGATGTGACCTCTCCAGTGGGGAGTCCCAACCAGCATTTTGGGTGTATTTGGCTTTACTGTGCAGTGTGTCTGGTGCTTATACAGCTGTGTACAGTGTGAACACTTTGACTGCTGGGCATTCCCACATATTAAACCCCATTTGCTATAGAAGGTGGCCATAAGGGTTTTTTAACCCTTGCTTCATCGTGTGAGTCAGGATGTGAAAAATGCTGTTACCATCACTGGGAACTTTGTGAGACATTCCCCCACTCCACCATGATGTGGCCTCTGAGGTCACCTGAGTCTGTTTGCGAGTGGGTTTGAGGTGCCTGGTAGGGGAAAGGGACCCAGCTGGGATAACCTCATGTTTAAGAGCTTTCTGTACATGAGTATGTTCCTTTCCTTTCCCTTTTGTTTCAGCGGGAATGTTTTCTGCGGTGTTGCAGGGTCCAGAGTCAGTGTGTAGGTACTGGTCTGTGTGTATGTGTTGGCTTTTTGGTAAACTTAAGATAAGAATAAGATATAGTTTGGCATGACAGCCCACAAAAATATAAGTTAAATTGGGGAATGAAGATGATAGGCTCACAGCACATACAGGCTGAAATTTTTCAGCTGAAATAAACAACTGAGAAAGTGAATTTGTTATCTTATAGCATAGTGGTTAAATAATTTGTCTCACATGAATAAGAGAATGAGACAGAAATCTCTGGGAGGGTTATGTCATGAAATCTGCCTGATCAAACATGTGGATCATTTTGTAAAGACGGAACTAGCTTATAAGCTAAGAGCTAGCTTGTTCCAGGTGTTACAACGTAACAATACAAACGTTTGCCAATAAAAGAGACAATTAATAAAGATATAGTTCTAAATAATCACTTTGTAACAGTGCACCTGTTTGCACACAAGTGCACTTTATCATTTGTTGTTAGGTCGACCTTGTCTTCATGTTGGGATCACTTGTAACTAATAAAAATGTGCATGCAAACTCCGACACTTTTCTAAACTGGCTTAGTTTCAGCTCCATCACTGACAAACTGGAAAAATGGTGCCACACTGCTTTTCATCATCAGTCTGTTTTATCTTTCTTTTACTTTTTGTCATCAAGCATCAAAAAGAAACAAAGCCCAAAGCTAAACAGGTAAAACAGTGAAACAGAAAAAAGAGACGCAAAAAAATGGATTGATTGATTGATTGATTGATTGATATACCTTTATTAGTCCCACAAGGGGAAATTTCATGTTAAGGCTGCCGACCTATTGCACGCAATGGCGGCGCCATCGTACCCTCCGACCATACATACATTACACAAAAACATCACATGGGGAAGACAGGTCAGAGAGGTATAACAATGGAAAAAGCACCACATGAGGAAAGATAAGGAGAAAAAATAACTCCCCCCAGACTGAGCTCCAACAGGGAGATCAGTTTGAGAACAGAAAAAAACACCTCTGCACATAGCACATGAAAAAACTCTTAATACACCAAAGAAACACATGACAAGCAACAGGGGTGGGTAAAGGGTGAGAGACAGCCGATGTAGACAGTACATCCGGGCCTGCAGTCTATGCGCTGGTCTCCTTGATCCACCGTTAGCATCGGAGGGGAATAAGCATCGAAGGCGTTTGGAGGGGGGAGGGGGGATGAGTGTCACCAGCAGCTGAGGTGAACTGGCTTTTAGATTAGCCTTATCTTGAAAACTTGGCCTGCTTGAGCTAACCTTATTCTCTCCATTTTTCTCCACATGGTTATACAGTTTTGTTCATTTGTATGTTTTGTAGCCATATGACCATCATATCACTTTGACAATGACAGGTCTGGATCATTGTCTCTCTTTTACTTTTCCAGCAGTGGTAACAGTGAGACATCACCAATATTAGCTCGATCTAGCTACTTATCTAGCTACTTTTGGCTAATTGCTTGTCACGAGGGTGCGCCACATCAGGTAGCTCTGCATCTTTGTTTTGGCAGATCTTTATGCTGGATGCCCTTCTTGTCGCAACCCCAAAGGAGATTTGTGTCTCCAACTGGAATTGAACCAGCAAACTTTCACTGCCAAGCAAATATGTAAACTAAATTCAATATGAGCTGTTATTACTTTCATCCAGAATCCATTAAAAAACACAAAAACACTAGCAGGGTGGTGTAGAGTCGTAGTGGCTTGTCTTTGCCCCTAAGCAGAGGTAGCAGAAATACAGAAGTATAGATACTCGTGTTAAAAAATACTCCAACTTATTTACTTGAACTAAAAGTGAAAAAGACTCTGGAATGTACTCAAAGTAAGACAGTAAAAGTTTCTCATTGAAGGACAGTTCTACCATTTATTCTGTTCTCTTTTACAAACGTCTTTATTCCCCCTTCCTACCTGTTACCACTCACAGGTGCTGTCCTATCTGCCTGTAAGAGCAGGGGTCTCAAACTTGCGGCCCGGGGGCCACTCGCGGCCCACTCGCGGCTTTTGTTAGGGAGGATTTGTTTGTTGTTGAGTGCAGTGTTAAAATAAGTTCTTTAACCTTATAATGCCCTTTGTATCATATATGGTGCATGAGTTTCTGAGACCTCTATCTCATCAACATGATCAATACTTGCCATCATTTCAAAATGTTATGCATAAAACTCTTTTTTGTCTAAAATTGACATTGTTGTTAACAAAACGTTGCAAAAAACGCCCAATGTATCAAATGTGATACAAAGATATATAATAAATATATAATACAAATATATCATAGACAACATGATATAGCAAAAAAAAAAAGTGGATTTTGTTATCAGGGTTAATAAACATCTCAGTTCCAAAAAATCTGAATTTTCTGGCTATCTTTTGATGGGTTGGGTCTGACGGGGTTAAAAAGTCAAAACTGACTGAAAATGAAGATGACATGAGCAGAGAGTACAAACATGCTGAGGCTGTTTTAGTTCAGTCACAATCTAATGTGCACACTTATGTCTACATTTTCATTTTGTACAAACACAATGACAGCAGCAGTGCTGCCACGTGTCTGACAGACAGAGAGGACCAAAGTGTTTATTTGAACGTTCAATGAAAGGTTTCTGTTTGTGAAGAGGGAGGATTTGTCTTGTTATACAATATTTGACATTTAAAAAACAAACAAACAAAACATTTTAGGAAATATTTGTTTTCTTATTTGTTTGTACTAATTGAACACTAAAGTGGCCGTCCAATGAGACGACAGGGCCAGCAGTGGCCCACAGCTGATTTCAGACCCCTGATCCATGATGGGTGAGTCAGTGCAAAGCTCATTCAGCCACATGTTTGATGTTTGTGAAGCACATGAGGTGACATTGCTGCTACTCCTGTTGGTACTTCTATCTCATTAGGGAGCGAGCTGACATTTCCTGTGATAACACAGGCTATGAATGGTTTTTACAGTCTTATTTGCTCCCACAGCTTCACTACAGCTCTGCAGCCTCTCTTTACCTCCACACCTTTACCTTTTCTCCACACACAGTGTGTCTATACAGCACACAAGTCTTTGTCCCATGTTTCTTTGCTCACGTCCAATCTCTGGCGGCAGATGGCCGTCCCTCCCAGACTCTGGTTCTGCAGGAGGTTTCTTCTTCCCACTGTCGCCAAAGCACTTGGTCATAGAGGGTCATGTGATTGTTGAGGTTTTCTCTGTATTATCATTGGGTCTTTACCTCACAGCATAGAGCACCTTGAGGCGACTGTTGTTGGGGCTATAAATAAAAATTGAGCTTGGACAGGTTATAAGGCCATTTCCAAATAATTTAAAGTCCATCGACCAATACAGTGGAAAGTTTTAACAATATTTCAATTCAATTCAATTCAATTTTATTTATATAGCGCCAAATCACAACCGCAGTCACCTCAAGGCGCTTTATATTGTACAGTAGATCGTACAATAATACATACAGAGAAAACCCCAACAATCATATGACCCCCTATGAGCAAGCACTTTGGCGACAGTGGGAAGGAAAAACTCCCTTTTAACAGGAAGAAACCTCCAGCTGAACCAGGCTAAGGAAGGGCGGGGCCATCTGTTACTGACCTGGTAGCCTGGCTGCCCCTGGGTGGGTCCGGGACGGGCGTGAGGTTCTGGCGGCGCTCCGTCTCTGGGCTGGGGCCCTGGCCGGGCCTCGGGAGCTCGGGTCCTGGTTGGTGTGTTGCCGGGGTTGTGGGCGGGTGGGTGTATGGGGGCCCAGCCCTGGCGCAGGGTGCCGCCAGTGCATTGAGCCACCTGGGGGGCTCTTCAACTGGTGGGGGAGGTTGTCACATCTTGCAGGAGCTTTCCTCTCTTCAGGAACTCAGTCTGCAGGAGGGGGAGATATAGGAGAGGTGGAGGAAGATCTCAGCCTGGGCGTCTATTGTCTTGTGTAGTCTGGAAGATGAGTGGATGATGGGGTGGGTGCAGTTTTCTCTGTGGTGGGGTCGGGTGGGCTGTCCCGGGCTCTGTGGGGCCGGGCGGCGCTGCTGCACTGGGCCCCGGTCCGGATAGGCCTGGGCCCCCTTTCCCTGGCGGGTTGCAGAGCATGGGGGTGCCTACTG
The DNA here is from genome assembly GCF_036321145.2 of Pelmatolapia mariae. Classification (NCBI taxonomy): domain Eukaryota; kingdom Metazoa; phylum Chordata; class Actinopteri; order Cichliformes; family Cichlidae; genus Pelmatolapia; species Pelmatolapia mariae. The sequence goes on from NC_086228.1 coordinate 29,509,375, forward strand.
GGGTCAGCGGGGGAGCTGGCCCCAGGGAGGGGTCACTTGCCCCTCCCTTCCTTCCCTCCCCATCTCCAGCTGCCTCCCTCTTCCCGCTCCACCACAATCACCCACACATGCAGGGCCTTGGGGTAGGGGTGTGTCACCAGGGTGCAGAGGAGGCATCCCCCCCCCCCCTGTCCCCTTCTGGCTGCCTCTGCCTCAATTTTATCTCACAACTTAGACATTCACATTACTCACACTCTCATTACACATACATATAGGATCTTGGGGGTGGGCACGCTACACGGACTCCAAATTACCATCAGGGTGTACAACCTCCCCCCTGGCATCGTTGCCCACCTCTCAATTTTAAATACACGTAGACATTGAGGGCTAGCAAGAGGGGCTATGCTCTTACCTGCTGCTCTCTGGCAGGTAGCTCCATGCCCTCCTGGGTTTTAAATGCACCTTAGAACACATATACATCAACACTACATATGAGTGGGCGGAGGGAGGTTTGGAGTCTTCTCACACCCCCGGTCTCTGCGGCCTGCTGGAGCGGGGGGGCTAGGAGGAGGAGCTGGCCGTCCGATTGGGGTCTGGAATGTGGGGCCTCCCTGCTGCTGCGGAGTTGGGGTGGTCTGCTTCTCTCCACCCCAGGGAAAAGGGTAACACCACCTGGGTCTGGGTGCAGTTTCCCCCTCCAGGGGCAAGGGTACCTAGACCCGGTTCTTAGAGTACGCTTGGGGAGTGTGATTGTGTGTACAGCGTCTCTTTATGTCTGTCTTCACGTTGGTTGAGTGTGGAGTAATTGCTTATGAGAGCATGAGGGTGGGAATGGATGTTTGTATCTGTGTGTGCCTGTATGTCTGTGTCTATATGTCAGGTTGGGTATCAGACGCCACCTCTCTGGGGACATCTCAGGCCCTCCAAGGTTTGGAGGCCTATCTCCCCCCCACCACTTCCCCTGCCGGTGGCGGACACCCTCAGACATCGATGCGTTGGTGGTTCTTTGTGTCCGGGGATGGGCATCCTGGTACACACCCGCTCACTCCTTGGTGGCTGCTTGTCGGGGCCTGGAGCCTGGGGCTCGCTCGGGCCACTTCGGGGGTGGGGTGCCCTCGGCCTCTCGGCCCGGGGCTCGGTCACTCAGGCACAGCTGGCTGCCGGCGGAGCTCACGGGCACGTCACTGCAACCCCCCCTGGCTTCTGCTCCGTGGCTGCTGAGTGACCCCTCATCTGGGACTCTCCTCAGCTCTTTCTGGGATAGTGGCACGGCTGCCCCTCTGTTGGTCTTCCTTGGTCTCTTGTGTTCTGGGGGCCTCTGGATGTCTGGAGTTTTGATCTCCTCCATACCTGCTTCATGCCCTGGAGGACGGGGCTGTGGCCCCCCCCCACACCCTCTAGCAGATCATTACATGAAGGAACCTTTTAAAAACAAGCGCGTCCATGCTCACAGGTGTACACACGGGTGATCACACACACAAACTACACCCTTTTTGGCTCCTACCTCAAAGCACACTGTGCGCTGTCGATCTTACGTGCTGCACAATAATGTTTAATATTTAGTATTTACTGTCATATTCACATAGATCATCGTGATGTTGTTTATTCTATTGCTCTCGTTTTCTTTTGCTTGTTTTCTCTTTTTTCTTTCTCAACAGGTGATCCAAGTGATCGATATATGTATTTTTTGTCTGCTTATTCTGTTGGTTTTTGTTTTTTGCCCTTTTTCCCCGTCCCTCTTCTCAGCTGTTTTTCTTTCCCTCTTTCTTTCTCCCCTTTCTTTCCCCCAGTCAAGTCTGTCCCGTATTCAGCAAGTGAAAATAAAATAAACAATAAAAAGTGAATCAAATAGACCATTACGGCAAGGCTGGGATGGTCCATTTGGTAAAGTAAATCCGTTGGGCATCTTTCTTCGCCTTTAGACAATAATTCTGATGGTAAAACAGCCAAACGGGACAGGCAAAAAAAAAAAAAAAGAAAAAAAAGAAAAAAAAGAAAAAAAAGAAACGGTGCTGGTGCTTAAACGGTGCTCGAACAGGTGCTTAAAGAATGGAGAAAACAAACTTTGTCCAAAAACCTCTTATTTTTTTATTTTTAGCAGTCATTTTTTTTTCTGCAACATGATTATACAGTCTATAAGATACTATTTTTTTTAATGTCAGAGTAATACAACATTTTTCACCTGAATGATGGTGACTCCACCGTTGAAAATGGATGGAGATCTTTGACTATAAATTTTGTCACTGCCCTATGAATTTCATCCACTTTTTCTTTGGTCATTTTAGCCTTTTTGGCCAGGGTGAAGGGAGTATCTGCCATCAAACAAGAAGACAGCCGCATGTAACTACGACGGTGTTTGCTAGTTCACCTTACATGCATTAATTTAATAACGTGGTTAGCCTACTCAACGTAAATTACACACGAACAACATTAAGCTACTCACGCAGAGAAGAACGGCTGCTGCTGCCATCATCATCCGTCATCATTTCTGCTACACTGGCAGGGCTAGGGGCCAGGACTCTACTCGTCGGGTTCTTGGGGGATGTTGCTAACTCCGGGTCCGATAACAGGTACCACACCCGCAGTAGATGTGCTTGGTGTGAGGTCTCGCAGCAAGCTATCAAATACGGTGCATTTCTCAGCTTTTAAAAAAACGCAATGCGTCACCAGGTGTTTCATCAGATTCGAGGTGTTACCTCCTTTGCACAGTATCACAGTATCACCTTAAAGCACTTGTTGCAGGCTGCTGAGTTTGCATCTTTTGCTGTGAAGTACAGCCAGACTTTTGACCGCTTCGCCTTGGGCATATTTAATCTGTAGCTCGGCTCTAAAAGAACGTATGTACCTGGGCCCGCCTACTATCCTTGGAAAGGTAAAATGATTGGCTAGAATCCAAAGTGTATGACATCTCAGGGAAAAAAAAGCACAGAAATATAGCACCGAAATGTGCGCTGCTTTTCGGTCTGGTTACTACCGTTTATGTCAGAACAATGGCATCGGATATCGGTACCCATCCCTAGCGACCGGTTGGGGTGAGAGAAGGAAAACAGGATAAAGACATGCTGTGGAAGAGAGACAGAGATTAATAACAGGTATGATTCAGTGCAGAGAGGTCTATTAACACATACTGAGTGAGAAAGGTGACTGGAAAGGAAAATCTCAATGCATCATGGGAATCCCCCAGCAGCCTACACCTAGTGCAGCATAACTAAGGGAGGATTCAGGGTCACCTGGTCCAGCCCTAACTATATGCTTTAGCAAAAAGGAAAGTCTGAAGCCTAATCTTGAAAGTAGAGATAGTGTCTGTCTCCTGAATCCAAACTGGAAGCTGGTTCCACAGAAGAGGGGCCTGAAAACTGAAGGCTCTCCCTCCCATTCTACTTTTAAATACTCTATAGCTATACAAGCTATACAAGTGATGCCAACCTGTCTGCTGCTGAGGGTGGAGCTGGTTTACCATCAGGTGTGAACACATGTGGGGACATGTTTTGTTTCTTTGTATTAAATGTAATTATTGTCGGTGTGCGCTCCCTTTTTGTGTTTCAAATGGTTTACTGTGATGTAACTGTGTGAGAGAGGAAGAGCTGAGGAGCCACAATGCAGACACACAGGCAGAACTACAGCTTTATTGTTTATTACTGAATATGTTAACCAATGAATTCACAAGGAAACTAAACTGAGAGATCCTAAGCAGACAGCGTGCACACACAGGTGGAGGATGAGGGAGACTGTGACACTCTCTCTGCCCCCAATATATGTATGTATGTATATATATATATATATATATATATATATATATATATATATATATATATATATATATATATATATATATATATATATATATGTATAGAGAGAGAGAGAGAGAGAGAGAGAGAGAGAGAGAGAGAGAGAGAGAGAGAGAGAGAGTATGCTAACAGCTAACAAACAGCCATTATAATTAATCACACACTGAGAATAGCAGAGAAATCAGCAACACAGCTCTTCCAACTAATGGCTAATTAGTATTGTGCTGAACACAGTCCAAAAGATTAAATAAGCCACATCAGTGTCTACTGTCTGTCTACTGTTTACTATCATAGCCAAGTGGCTAACAAAGGTAAACAGAAGTGTATCACTATCCCTGCTAATGAATGTTATCTTGTTTCAGGATACATAATACCTGCCATTATCCAAAGACACATCTGCTTACCTGAGTCTTTTGCTCGTTTCTTCTCTTCTTTTCTCTGTTGTCCAAACTGAGGACCTGATGGCTTTGACCTTTTCTTGTCCATCTTCCATCGGTCAGTTTGCACTCCAGTATCAACACCCAAACCCACAACATAAACCATAAACCTTATATAGGGGTTTTTTTCTGGGATTTCACACAACCCAGGAAAAATCATTAATACATAACGAGCTTGGACTGACAACATTATGAATGAAATGTGCTCTATTTGGAAGCAGCCCGCCCCCTCTCCTTTGGACAGGTTGTGTGTGAGACTTCAGCAGCAGCACCGAGGGCCCTCGGCTCACTTTTCACATATATGTGTGCGATAGAATTTAGAAAACACATCGGTGCAAATTTTTAATGCAATCGACCCATCTGGAGCGCAGAATAGACAAACTTTGGACAAACTGCCCGAAATGCGTTGACAGAGACATTTCAGGGATTTTGAGTCCTTCTGCGCTCCATTAATCGCATTAATCATGATGACGGCGTTAACATTGACAGCCCAGTTTGTTGGTTTTTATTTAGTTTTATTTTGCGAGCTGGTTATTAGATGCTGCTCCAGCCAGCCAGAGAAACCCCTCTCCTCCCTGTGCAGCAAGCAGCAGGCGCACCTTGCAAACGCGCCTTTAGTCCCCGTAAATGGGCAATAGAAAACCAATTGGTCCCCATGCAATCCCCAAAATGTGCTGGCATGATGTCGAGGCAGCATGGGTGCAAGCAACTTTTTTTTTTTTGCCGATGCCTGGGCAACCGCCCATGTCGCCCATATGAACATAACAATAACCTCCATGCAAAACACAAACTACCAAAGGCCTCATGAACCCAAACTAAAAATACTGAGTCAGCGACCCAGGACCGTGACATCTACCGAGTCAGTATACAGGTCCAGCTGTCCCTCATATGGGAGGTCACTTTGTTGAGCTATGATATTATTTTGTTAAGGATTATTTGGAGTATGTTTGATTTGATTTTTGTCTCTTTGGGGTGTGAAAACATTTGGGAAATACCTGTATGTCTGAACTTCTGCTGCCGTCCACATCTTTCACAGGTATTTCAGCAGGATGATATTACACCTAACATGCTATAACAACTGCTTGTCTTCACAGAAGAAGAGTCCAGGAGAGCCAGGTGGTTGGCCTTTTCAGTCCTGCTGGTAAAAACGTTTTAAATGGTTTTTACGTTCTGTTGTGAATCAAATGTGGACATTTGGAAATCCCAGCATATTGATTTAATTTACATTTTACACGACATGGCAGCTTTTTTGAAATTGGAGGAGCAAACACAGACAGCGATGTTTACATGCCCACACAGAATTAGCACCACGTGTTTGTCCAGCAGCACCAGGTTTTTCTCTGCATTGTCATGTTTTACTTTATAACCAACAACCACACCTGATGGTGTGATGTGGAAGCCTTTCTATAAAGTAGAATTTACCCAATTCAGGGATAAAAACATCAAAATCACTAATGGGTAATGATCTAAATTGCTTTAAATAGGGGTCTTACTTTCTTCCATAAGCTGTGTTTCTTCTCTGTTCCCCTCCTCAGTCCCTCCTTCTTCTTGTAAATCCACTATCTCCTCAGCCGTGTGTGATTAACTCCACTGGAACTGATTGCTTCTAATTACTCGAGGACGATGCTGATTAAACTTGACATAGGATCAAAGACATGCGCTGAGAACCTGCACACAGTTTCTGTTTCCTTATACTTACCACCTCCCAGACCCAAAATCATCAAGTCATATAATAAATGACTGTTATCGTTTCAAAATCATAAGGACCTGGGGGGTGGGGTTGTGAAGAGGAGTCAGAACATACACTCACATACAAAAACATAAAGTACCTTACTGCACCTTTACCCTCTAAGGAACAGGTGTCGAACTCCAGGCCCCGAGGGCCGGTGTCCTGCAGGTTTTAGATGTGTCCCTGATCCATCACAGCTGATTCAAATGGATAAATTACCTTTGCAACGTGTCTTGAAGTTCTCCAGAGGCCTGGGAATGAACTAATCATCTGATTCAGGTGTGTTGACCCAGGGTGTTATCTAAAATCTGCAGGACACCGGCCCTCGAGGCCTGGAGTTGCCCACCCCTGCTAAGGCTCTACTGTTCAACCCTAAGAGGGACTAATTCAGGGGTGGGCAATTCCAGGCCCCGAGTTGAGATCTAAAACCTGCAGGACACCGGCCCTTGGGACCTGGAATTGCCCACCCCTGGACTAATTATTAGTAGCCTTGTAGTCTGGACCCTGCACACACCAGTCTGAACCAGCTTTGAACCTTCACGTAATCAACCCTATATAAAAGGTGTAAAGAGCTCCTTCTCCTTCTTCTTGTGCAGAATAGGTACAAAAAGTGCCCTGGTGTTTAAAGCATACTGAAACTTGTCACATTGTAATCATTTATATCAAAGAAACAGTGTGCTTGGAGTAGTCGGTTTCTCACGTGGAGGGAAAAATGAAACGAATCTGAGACAAACTGTACCTCGACCACAAACAACGCCCCATGGTGGCTAACACAACACTGGCTCTCTGCAGGCATCTGTGGACACCATGCTAACATGAAGCTAGTAGCAAAGAGGCCAGAAAGGCTGTAAGTGTGAGCGCCCAGCAGAAGAAGTCACTGTGTGCTTTCTGCTTCAGTGTAACAGCACAGGGTTGGGGTGGCGTGGCGTGTGTCCTCATGATGATGAAGACTTGTGTCAGTGTATGCGACTGTACCCAGGAGTTTATATGTTCTGTGACTGTGTATGACAAGCTGTGTAACAGAATAAGCCAAAAGTAAACTAATGACTTTCTCTGGGGATGATTCAAAGAACGCAGCTTTTTCAAACAAATAACGAGTAACATGTAACACTTTTTACATGACGATGCCAACACTGCAGAGGAAACAGTAAAACCTCAAAGAGCAGGAGAGACATATCAGTGCAGATATGAACATTTCTCACAGTTACTCATTAGCACCAGGTGTGATGTCTCAGCTTATGTTTGCTTTGTTGTAGGTCTGCCTGCTCTTTGTCCTCCTCTGTCATTACTGACTTCCTCTGTAACTCGAGGCAACCACAACAAATAACCTGAGCTGTTTGTCTCTTAGCGGTCAGAGAAACATGACACAAACCTTTCATAAAGTAAAATGAATGACCGTGGATCAGACCTCAGATGTTTTATGGAACTGTGTGACAAAGAGTACAAAAACCAAACGTGATCAGAAAGTTCTGATTTTACTTTTTTTAAAGACTTTTTAAAGTCGTGTGTTTTATAAGATACCAAGAAACACAAGATGACCAATAGAGCTGGTCTGTGTGCATTTACACTCCCCAGCAGTCACCTGCTCCACAGAAATGCTGCATAAAAATGTTGTGAGGCACTGTTACTGATTTGTGTTTTAGATGATGTTAATATTTATAACACAGTGTTTTTATTTACAGTGTTACCTACGTGGATTTCTCCAGAATCATACACACCTGCTGCTGCACCATCAGATTATTGTGACAATTAACTGATGTGCAGACTTGTCAGTTTTACACACACAGTTCTCAACCCTGTTACTTAGGAATAATATCAAACATGTTTCACCTTCCAGCTTATCATCTATGGATTCATTTTGCTTTTGTTGAGTTGATGATTTAAGGGGACCCCGAGGAGAAGCTTATAACATGCAGAGAAGGTTGTGAAGTGGTGTGTTTAAAGCCAAACCAAGATGCTTTGGTGCAGATGTGTAACCAAACTGCAGCTAAAAAACTAAAGGGGTAAAACAAAAATACACACACACATTCCACAGGATGGTGGGGATTAGTCTTTTGAGCTCCACGGTGCAGTGAGCCAGACGGCAAAATCAATTAAGTTCAGCTTGTGGCTTCACCAGTTAAAGCATCTGCAAATATTTGATAAATGTCAGCTCTCGCATCACTCAATCTGTCTCCACAGCTGCTGAAATCCTCTGTAATCACACCCACAGAAACAAAGCTGAGAATGTGACAGTTCTCTAACCTACCTTTCACATGCTGATAAAGAGTAAGTGCTGCCGATTTGCTGTGAAGCAACAAGTACGTGCTGTAGATTTGAAGAGCGTTTCAGGAGACTGAATTTGTGCCAGTATTAAAGAGTCTAATCAACCATCGGATGTTTTTGAATATGCTCTTACCTTCCTGACTGTTTCTGGATGCTAACACGGGTAACTGTTGTCATCATATTTGAAAAAAGAAGAAAAGAACACATTCAGTCTTTGGTCACATCAAAACTATTTATTATCATCAGTGACATTAGACATTAAAATATATTTATATTAATGTTGGAAATCAAAAGAATAATGTTATGCTCAATTAGGAAATTGTTTAGCTTTAATAATAGTGATTATTTATTTATTCATTTAACTTTTATTTAAGCAGAAAGTCCCCTGAGAGTAAAGAGAGACCTGGCCGCCATTACAACATGAACACACATCAGAGAATATGAAGCCGCCTGATTAACATAAAATATATGATAAATTACAACAGGCCCTATTTTGGCAAACTCAGTCGAATCTTGAGCTTCTCCACAAAGTCTACCATCAAATTAGAAACGGACATTTTATTATTACTCTCTGGTTATCATGACTGAGAAACGTCATCAAAGTTACCCCTCTTCTACTGCCAAACAGCAGTTTGTGCCAGTGTCAGCAAATGCTGGACTCTGTGCTTAGTCACAAAGTGGACCAATGCAGAAATATGCTGACACACATGATCAAAATCTTTCTTTGACTCCCTGAATGGTGTCTGTGGTCCCCAGCTGATGGCCAAACCTTCCTGAGCAGGCCTGATCTAGTCTGACCTTGGAAGCTCAGCAAAGTCCCCACAGTCCAAAGACATGCTGCTAGTGGGGTTAGGTTAATCACTGATTGTAAACTGCCCATAGGTGTGAATGTGAGTATGAGTGGTTGTCTGTCTCTTTGTTGTTAGCCCTGTGTTGCTAGGGTGAACCTCCTGCGACCCTGTGAAGAGGATGGATGGATGTCCTGAACATGACCTGCTGAAAGTAAAAGAAGAAATGTTGGATATGACCTTTTCTGTCAGATAGAAGAAAAGTGAAATGAACAGAGTCCTACATACCTTTGTCAATCTGTTTGTTACAGGGAGTCATGATGGACTGTGGCAGATCCTGGATGAGTAATTGTCCTCCCTCCAGATCTTAACGTTTCTGTCCATGCAGCACTTTTACTGACACTTACAACTGTGAGCTTCAGTCCAGCATTGACAAATTCTCCAAATCAGATGACAGCTTCAGCATCACCATTAACATCAAACATAAGTACTGTATCAGCTTTCACCTGGCAGAATCCACGTATCAATACGAAGGGCCAGACTGTCAACACCACGGACAGCTATCTAGGAATGTGTCCATAAGCTTCCATGCCCTGCACATGCTCACCTGTTTGCTCACAGAAGTCAAGCAAAGTCACAGCAAAGGAAAAAGGAGGATGATGAGAACGTTAATGCTCTTTACTGACCTCAAGCTGCAGAGAACCCAGCTCAGAGACTGTGAAGCTTTTTTTCCCCAAGTGCCCTTTTTGCCTTATAACCATTCAGTGTCCAGTGCCTGCTTATGAACCTGTGAACATGTGTCTTCAAAGAGTTTTGGTTACTTACTTGTCTGTCTGCATACTTTGCAAATCCAACATTGCACAACTGTCAATCAAGTCCTGTGTCTGAACCTTGACAAGAGTCTCCCATGGATCCCACTCTCCCTAAAACCCCTCGACCAGACCTCACAATGGTTCCAGGTTGGGAGAGGTGTTCAGTAAAACAAAACAGTCTCTTTACCTCCACATCAGCCACATGACTGATCTATTGATTTGCTTCCCAGTAGTTGATCGTACAACCTAATTCCTAAAGAGAAGCCATGGAAACATATGTTAATATCTTTCAGCTGGAGTAATTCACCCATAATCCTCTCCCTTAGGTGGAGACTAAAAAGAACAAGACTTTGAGATTCAGTTCAGCTTTAGAAGCACTACGAGCACTTTCTCATCATCCTCCAGCTGTACTTAATTGGACTTGGGGATTGTATAGCATCTGGTTCAAGTGAAGCAGTAAGATGAGTGGAAACAGCCTTTAATTCACCTATTAGACACTATGAATACCTGTTCATGGCTTTTGATAAGGCTTTGATAAAGGGGTTAGAATAAGGTTGTTACTTATCTAAACTGGCTCAGGACGTAGAGCAGATCATCTACTAATTGGGAGGTCGGTGGTTCAATCCAGTCTGCATGTCAGAGTATTCTTGGGCAAGAATTCAAGTGTTCCAGTCACAGGTGTATAAAATCAAGCACCCAGGCATAGGGATGTAAATCAAAAACTGGTTCCCAGTAGTCCAGTTCCTTGGAATCGTTTGTCTGCCTGCTAATCTGAATCATGGGAGCAGCCCACTAATCAGTTCTTCCACTCGCACTACAGTCAGCTGATTTCAGTGCACGTGTCAGAGGGACAAAACAGCCTAGAGCCACAGAAAGACGAGCTAAATGGTAAAGTGGAAACTATATCAAGGACAGAAACAACTACATTATGCTGCTAACATAACTTTGGGTCTGCACAGACAGCATGCTAACGCTAAGCTAGCCAAGAACCCAGAGTGAATGCTGACCCCAGCAGGTGGGATGAACCCTGGACTTCAGCGGGTAACAAACAGATGAGCATTCAGGCTGCAGCCTCCCTTTCTACCTGTTCAGGTTCCTAAAGCAGAATCACTGTGGCGATGGCTTTTTGTGCTGGTTTTCATCTTTGCTTTGTGCTGTCAGCTTTGTGTTCTACTAAGACAATGATCTTAGACATGTGTGTCCTCATTAGGGATTTGTGTTTGTGGGGCTGTAGCCTCAGATGATTGTTAAATGGTGATTATGAAAAAATGTGTTTCAGCTGTTTTACAAAGTAACATGAAAATAACGTAACTGGTAGTATATCGCACTACTTTGTCCTGGGAGTAATTAAGTAATCAACAAACATGCACGAACATTTGACCCACAGCATGCAATTAATTTGCCTGAATGTAAAGGACTTAGAGATGGTGGACTCTTAAAATGGAGCCTGTGAAAACACAATGACAGTTGATAAGGAATCAAATCAATAAGTGATATCGATAATGGAATCAAAATTGCTAAATTCTTACTAATTTCCATCCGTACCCAGGCATGCAGTCTGCTTCTACAAACATTTTTAAAAGAATGGGCCACTCATAGGACTTCACTGAGTCCCAGTGCAGAAATGTCCTCACCACAGTCGGCTGTTAGTGATTTTAGAATAAAACAACATTTTTTAGTGAGCTGACTTTTAATTAGTTTGAAATGTTTTTTTTTCAGCTCATCACAATCATAATTCTGTGTTTTTTGCCTGTTTAGTGTAGCACTGTGCTGTCGAAAAATAAAGTGGGTGTAAACATCAAACTGATTTTCTTAGATGTCCGGACAGAAACTTTGCAAAGGATCAATACAGCATTTTCCTTCTACAGCAGTTTCTTCCCACAGCATTGATAGAGTGATGCAGTGATGTGTCAAATGCATTCAATCTAACAAGCCTAATAAGAAAGTAGAGATATGTGTGTAATCAGTGTTAATGACAAAACATTTTCATCACAGTTTTCATCCCAAAAAAAGGCGATAACTCAATAAAACCAAATGCACAAGGACAAAAACTCTGATGACACATATTGACCCCTTTATTGACAAGTAAAAATGACATGAAAATGTTCTGGAGAGACGAGACCCAATCAGAATGAATTAAGTTTATAGAGAAGCGGGATGAGTTTGGAAGTGATCCAATCTGAAGTCTCAGTCTCAGCAAAGTCAGATGTGCACAGTTTTATTTGCCACTGACAAACTGGATGGGAGGGGGGAGCTGCCATGCTCCGACACATCGTCAACTCTTGGAAGGAAGACAAGCGTAAACACACGGACATGTTCTGCATTCAAGGTCAGCTGAATGAACTTCAGAGTTAGTCTGATGATATTTAGTCGACTAAAACTGGACTCAAACTAAAAGACATTAGAACTGAAATATGACTTTAACTAAATGACATTTTAGTCAAAAACTACAACCAAAACTAAATCCAAATTAACACTGGTGGAAATGAACCAGGATTCACCTTTAATGGTCAGTAACATTCAAAGTTCAATTGATTCCCCATTACCTACTGACTCGAGACAAACTGCAGTTCATGGGCAAGGAAGAGAGTGAATTTGAGTCACGCTAGCCTAAACCCATGTGCAGATACAATCGTTCAATGGAAATCATTCCCTTTTTTCGTTACTGTCCAGCCGATGTTCTTCCCTGACCGCATCACTGCTTTATTTCTTTGTACTTTTCTATCTGATGATGGACCAGAGAGATGATTCCCGCTTGGTGCCATGGAAGAATTTTACTTAGCCATCTGAAAAAGCTGTGATGACACCGGCCTCATCCTGTCACACAGAGCTGCTCCTGTGATGCACAGCTTTGCCAGGATAGCATGGGAATCATGGCCTGGGTTATCCTTTTCTAAACAGTGCTCACTCACTGTGTACATGAAATGATTCATTAATAGGATTTAGCTGAATAAAAGAGACTATAGTACACAGTACAGACTGATAGTTCGCTGCCAACCAAAGCCTGCTGTCTTTCACTACCTGCATCACATTCAAACAAACAATGATGTGTGTAGGACGTCTAAATCAGTGTTCAAAGGGAACAGTGCTGGTTCACACGTCTTTAGCTTTGTTGTGGTTTCAGTTCATTTCAGAAGACTTTAGGAACAGTAGGAGTCAAGAGGATGGGTAGGACACAGCCACAGAAAGGCTGAAACAATGCTCTGGTTGTATTAAAATATTTTGCACTGTATTATAACCCAAAGAGAGTCTGTGCACAGAAAGCAAAAGGAGGAAAGAGAGTCCCAGCTGGGTCTTTTAAATACCAGTGTTACCCAGTTCAGACCTTTTACTGGTGTGGAAGCAGTTCGATGTGGGATTTGCACAGGTTGTTCTCCTGCTATTCAACCAGCACAGAGCCGGTTCAGCTCTAAGACTAATGTAGAAGTATCTCTGCAATAAATAATTTCATATGCTGTGGCACAGCTGTAAAAACTGTTTGTATTTAAATTTTTTTTATTTAGTCAGCTTCCTTTTCTCTGAAGAAACAGTTGGAAACACTGTTGATCTTTAGTCAGTTAGTTATTGTACTCGGCCCTGAAAATCTTAGAAATATGGTATCTAACCAGATTCTTCCTCTGGATGGCATTACCTTGGCCTCCAGTAATGCTGTGAGGAACCTTGGAGTCATTTTTGACCAGGACATGTCCTTCAATGCACATATTAAACAAATATGTAAGACTGCTTTCTTCCATTTGTGCAACATCTCTAAAGTTAGAAATATCCTGTCTCAGATTGATGCTGAAAAACTAGTTCATGCATTTATTACTTCCAGGCTGGACTACTGTAATTCATTATTATCAGGAAGTCCTAAAAACTCCCTGAAAAGCCTTCAGTTAATCCAAAATGCTGCAGCAAGAGTCCTGACAGGGACTAGAAAGAGAGAGCAGATTTCTCCTGTATTGGCTTCCCTTCATTGGCTTCCTGTTAAATCCAGAATTCAAAATCCTGCTCCTCACATACAAGGTCTTAAATAATCAGGCCCCATCTTATCTTAATGACCTTGTAGTACCATATCACCCTATTAGAGCACTTCGCTCTCACACTGCAGGCTTACTTGTTGTTCCTAGAGTATTTAAAAGTAGAATGGGAGGCAGAGCCTTCAGTTTTCAGGCCCCTCTTCTGTGGAACCAGCTTCCAGTTTGGATTCGGGAGACAGACACTATCTCTACTTTCAAGATTAGGCTTCAAACTTTCCTTTTTGCTAAAGCATATAGTTAGGGCTGGACCAGGTGACCCTGAATCCTCCCTTAGTTACACCATCTTTTCTCTCCCCTGTGCTCTGAGCTGGTCGCAGCCCCTCCGTGGGCCTATTGGAGGTCTTTCCCTGTTAAAAAGGATTTCTTCCTCTCCGCTTTTTCCAGATGTTAATATTGTTACCTGACCAATAATCATCTCACAGATGTAATATCGTCTACAGCTACTCTTAGTACCATCGATGTTAAGTTAGACTCTTTTTCTCCAATTGATCTTTCTGAGTTAACTTCAATAATTACTTCCTCCAAACCATCAACGTGTCTTTTAGACCCCATTCCTACAAAACTGCTCAAAGTAGTCCTGCCATTAATTAATGCTTCAATCTTAAATATGATCAACCTATCTCTAATAATCAGCTATGTACCACAGGCCTTCAAGCTGGCTGTAGTTAAACCTTTACTTAAAAGCATCTCTAGACCCAGCTGTCTTAGCTAATTATAGGCCAATCTCCAACCTTCCTTTCATATCAAACATCCTTGAAAGAGTAGTTGTCAAACAGCTAACAGATCATCTGCAGAGGAATGGCTTATTTGAAGAGTTTCAGTCAGGTTTCAGAGCTCATCACAGCACAGAAACAGCTTTAGTGAAGGTTACAAATGATCTTCTTATGGCCTCTGACAGTGGACTCATCTCTGTGCAGACCAGGATATGTCCTTCAATGCACATATTAAACAAACTTTCCTTTTTGCTAAAGCATATAGTTAGGGCTGGACCAGGTGACCCTGAATCCTCCCTTAGTTATGCTGCAATAGACGTAGGCTGCCGGGGATTCCCATGATGCACTGAGTTTTTCCTTTCCAGTCACCTTTCTCACTCACTATGTGTTAATAGACCTCTCTGCACTGAATCATACCTGTTATAATTCTGTCTCTCTTCCACAGCATGTCTTTATCCTGTCTTCCTTCTCTCACACCAACCAATCACAGCAGATGGCCCCGCCCCTCCCTGAGCCTGGTTCTGCCGGAGGTTTCTTCCTGTTAAAAGTGAGTTTTTCCTTCCCACTGTCGCCAAAGTGCTTGCTCATAGGGGGTCATATGATTGTTGGGTTTTTCTCTGTATCTATTATTGTATAATCTACTGTACAATATAAAGCACCTTGAGGCGACTGCGGTTGTGATTTGGCGCTATATAAATAAAATTGAATTGAATAGTCAGCAAATTTAAGAAAACGTTTAACTTCACCTTTTTAACCTAAGAATTTTGTATTTTTCCATATATATTGTATAAACATTCATTCATTCATATTTGAACTCTATAAAAGGTTGATGATGAATCAAATGATCTCACAGTGAAAACGACTTGACTTTATGATGTCATTGTATACGACTAAGAACACACAGTCAGCGTTAAATTGGTCACACACTTAACCCCTCATGACTGATACGTCGTGGGCTGGCAGCAACAAGTTCAGCCTAACCAGTGAATCTTTCCCACACTGGGAAATAACAATCCTGCTAAGAGGTCACATGAAGGTGGTTATCAGCTGCAGGTTTTCCTGATTAAGCTGTTTGATTTGTAAAATGTTTGCTTTTACACTATCAGTCAAAGACAGCTTTGAGTCAGTGTTTGGAGAGTGGATTTCCAGGTTCTTATATTTACTATTTTCTGTTTGTTTCTGGTATTTCTGATGTCTCCTGGTCAGGTTCATTATGTTATCATCCAAGACCTTCTCAGTCTGAGCTTTGCTGTCAGGGTTTTGTTAATAGTTTATGTTTTGTTTCAGTTTCTCTCCCTGTCTCTGTGTTACCTGTCCCTTTCTTATAGCACTTCCTGTTTTATTTTGATGGTCCTTTGGCCCTTGTGCGTACATTTATCCCCCCGCCCCCCATCTGATTCTTGCTGATTAATGTCACTTGTTTTCCTCAGCTGTTTCTTGTCCTTCTCCTTGGTCTTTAGTGTGTTTAAGGCCCCAGCTTGCCTTAGCTTACTCAGGTTGTGTTAAAAGAATGATGCCATATAAGGCACAGTAAACAGTTTTTAACATATGATACGACTGGCTTTGTTGTCAGCTACCTTCTTGGACTTGAAGGTTTGCACTTTGCTTAATGAATGCTGTAAAAGATGGAACCATCACAAAGGTGGGAAAGAGTCACTAGAGCTGTGAACATAGTGGGTAATACAGGGAATGAGACTAATGTTAGCTCATTACTTAGTGGCAGCTTAACATATATATGTACATATATTTATGTTTAAATTGCACAGTGTATATTTTCTTTTATTTTTGTATAGCATTTTTGTTTGTAGGTATGCTGCCTCTAATGATGTATTCCTGCCTGTTTAGTTTGCTGCTGTGTGAAGTTCTGATCTCTGGCACTAATAAAGGGTTTTTTATCTTAAACCTGTTTACCTCGGCCGCTGGTTTAACGGGGGACCACATGCTGTACGGCCTGGGTTTGAGTCCGACCCACGGCCCTTTGCCACATGTGCTCCTGTCCTTTTTTCACTGTCTGTCAGATAAAAGCTGAAACCTGTTTACCTCGCCTTGTTTGGCATCACTCTGTTCAGCACAACCTCACGCCTGAATTTAGTTATTTGTTTCATATTAGCACAATCGACCACTATTTAAATCTGAGTAGGAAAAAGTGTGAAAGCCACAAACATGATTAATGAATCATTTTCATAACTTAGTTATGAGTTAGAGTTAGAGTTCAGCTCTCCTCCCAGCTGGCTGCTAAAATAAGGAGCCCATGATTACACAATGAGTCCCGACTGTCCTCCTGCCCTCCTGGCACCGACCCTCCTCTGCAGTGGACTGCAGGAAGAATGGCGTAAATGATCTTAACTCTGGTTTTATAGTTTGAAGTCTGCACTTTAGACACAAGATGAAACAGAGACTAGATGAGGCTGTGTATTGCTGATATGAAAGATCCAGGCAGTCAGACCTCCTTACTTCACACTGCTCGGCTAATTTGGCATTCCTGTTTGTGCAGGGATGAAAACAGTCACAGTAAAAGGTAAAAGGAGAAGCTAATACAAAAGAATGGCCACGTTAAATACCAGAAAAAAAATCTACATTCCCAAATTTGATTTTTGAATCTATTTATTTCTTTTTAAAAATGCAATTTAAAAAAACTGAAAGCAGACAGGTACCTAAGGCTTGTGCAATCACACAAGTCTCCCAGTCTCAGTGCTGCATTGGACGTTGCTGTCAGTGAGAATTTGCAGTAAGAACGAGTGGTTTTAGCCATGTTGGCATGCAGGAGCTTCTCCTGCAGTTACACTGGATGGGGATCATAACGGGGACTGAAGAGACATGGACACAATCACAATCATCAGTCTAAAAGTCAGAATGATGAAGGAGCACTAAGGGTACAGCACAGGGCAAAGGCTGACTGGCTTGAAGAAAGCAGGCAAGAAAATGAGTGTCTAAAGTGATGATAGAATAAATTCGGACAGCGTGGGGAAAAGACGGCCCTGTCACGCTCTCCTAGAGTAACTGCCTGGCATCAGCATGCACTGATGGTCCACCCTGGAGGATCCAAATGGTGGGAGGGGGTCAGTGGCCTCCACCTGTAAAACCATTCCTGTTTTGGGGGGCGTCACATGGTTGCCCCTGTAGGGCACCTGTTGCTAATTTCACCTGAAAGTGATTAACTGCCCACTCTGCTACTGAACTGACCAGATCAACAGACTTGTACTCTAATACTCTAATTACTAATGAATATATTGTGCGTTTATTCATCATTTTCCTGAAGGTCCACACCTTCTACTCACTTTATCACTATTTGCATGTGTCTGCTTGTTCAGTGTCTCTGCACCATGAGAAGCTCCAGGTACTCTGCTCGCTTTGACTCTGCCAAGTAGACCGAGAGCATGAAAGTGATGAAATGCTCTGTAAGTTCATTTTCTCTAATCATTTTTCTCACATGGGGATGGATTTGGAGTTCCAGTCGGCTGATGCGCTCCATCAAGGGAGACACATAAAAGGACTTGAAAAAAGGCCTGGTGTATTTACTCCAAGCCAAAGCCAGTGAGTACATGAGAGAGGCAGCGATAGACTTTCAGTGCACGTACAGACAGAGCACAGCAGAGAAATGTGTTTTAAGACTGACAGAAAAAATCTTCCCTCATCCTTATGCATCCCTCCTTTGTCTTTGTTTGAGGCAATAATGGCTGACAGAAGGGACACAAAATTATAAATCTACTCAAAGGGAAAATGTTTCACGTGGATTTTCATAATGACCTATTTTTCATACACGCATATACACACTCAGCGGGAGGAGAGAAATTCTTTACCCACTCACCGACTGTTAGACGAATGAAGGCGCTTTATCCCCTTCATAATTTGAATTTGTTATCACGTTCTATTACACGAACGCCTGCGTGCCCGTGATGCACGCTCAGAGACAGGACGGGCGAGACACACAAGAAAAAAGGTCGAAACAGCACAGCCAGAACACGCTTCACATCCTTCAGGCAAGCCTAGTTAATATCATAGTAAATTTATAAGCTTTCTAGTGTGGATCTTCAGAGGGGAATTCATCCTGCATGAAGGCTGATTTCTTTGACAAATTACAAGGCTGTGGAGAATGACCGTCGCTAATACACACTTCACCTCTGCAATCTGGGTAAAAAATGCAAAGTCTGTGTGTGAAAGCTCAAATAAATATTCCCACATGTACACCAGACCATGTTTCACTTCACTAAACCCTTACCTTAGGAATATACTCCCAGACTCACCACTGGAACTCTCTGGATACAGACAACAACAGGGAACCTTCTGGAAACACCTTGCTCTGTTCTTGCCTCACACATAGGCCATTCAAATGTATTTTTAAGCCTCATGTATCGGCTGAATGAAGGGAAAAGGTAAGGCTCCAGTTTTACTAATATAAGCGATTATCAGAGACAATAACTTTGAAATATTTTATTTTACTCTCTATATTAACTTCAGTCCATGTCCAGCTCTAAGTGGCACTGCCACAGTGTCTGAACAGTGGTTCAATAAGTAAATAAAGGTGGTGGCTTAGTGGGCATTAGCTTATGACGTGTCACGAAATGAGGGAAATTTGCTTTTCTCTAAGCTCTTTTTTTGGGATGCTTGCTTATTTAGTGATTTGTTAAAGATTTTTCTACTAAAGACTGCAGCTCTGTACTTTGTGTGGTTTAGCTACTATATTCTGTAGATAGGGGAATCTATTCAGACCAAGAATCAGTATAACAGCGATCCAGATATGATATGTCCTTCTTGTTAGCCCACAAAATTAGATTTTATTATAAGTAAGAATTATAAGTGAAAGTGTCAAACTTCCAGCTAATGCAAGCATGACACCTAGCTGCCTTTCATCTTGTGTTAAAGTAAACAACACAGGTGTTACAGCGATGGCGAGAGGGAGAGAGAGAGAGAGAGAGAGAGAGAGAGAAAGATGTGAGAGATTTGTGACGTTTAGCGTGTTTGGAGTGTGTAGTTCATGTGTTGTCTTGTGTAGTTAGTGTGTAGTGTTGTGGATAGTTTTGTGTTGTGTGTCAGAACAATGAGATGACTGCTGTCTCCAGGTAGAAACAGGAGTGATACACCTGCTGCTGTCAGACCTGCAGGTATCAGGCTGTGATGTTCTCCTTTATAGTGGACAGAAATTATTTTTTTGGAGTGGCACAAATAATTTGTGTGGCATCTTATTGAATGCAGAACAGCTTATTATTCCGTAAATAGTTTGAAATGATTATTAGAAAAAGGGTAAAAGGTAAATGGCTGCAAATAACTTTGTTGTTTGCGAAATTTGTGCATATGATTTTAAAATTGACAATTTATATTTGCATTTAAAGTTATGAAATATGATTCAATAAACATGTTTGTGGTTGCAGCAAAAAATATGACTTTTTCTACTCGTATTTTATGTTTTTTGCCTGATTTTAGATCAATTGTGTTAATACAGTATGTCAAAATGAAAACATAACTGTAAATTAAGACACATGAGATTGTGCTGAAAAGGATGATACCAAAGAAGGCAAAGTAAATCTTTTCAAAAGGTGACATGTAGAGGAAACATCAAAAGTAGTTAAAAATGGCCAATTATACCCTGGAGCCCAGAGGGTTAAACATTTTTTTTTAAATTAACGCAATAGTTATTTTTCAAGTAATTAATTACTTTTAGAATCTTTTAACTCAGTTACTAACTCAGTTAAATTTTTGAAGAACTAACTAATAACTATAATTAATTACTTTATCAAAGTAACTTGCCCACACACATTACACACATGTTACACACAGGTTACACACACGTTACAAACACGTTACACACACAGGTTACAGAGGTTACACACAAGTTACACACAGGTTAAAAAAAGATTACAAACAGGTTACACAAACGTTACACACACGTTACACACAGGTTACACACACGTTACAAACAGGTTACAAACAGGTTACAGAGGTTACACACAGGTTACACACAGGTTACAAACAGATTACACACAGGTTACACAAACGTTACACACACGTTACACACAGGTTACACACAGGTTATACACAGGTTACACACAGGTTACACACATGTTACACACAGGTTACACACACGTTACAAACACATTACACACAGGTTACACACACGTTACACACAGGTTACACACAGGTTACACACAGGTTAAATACAGGTTATATACACGTTACACACAGGTTACACACACGTTACACAGGTTACACACATGTTAGACACAGATTACACAGGTTACACACAGGTTACACACGTTACACACAGGTTACACACACGTTACACACAGGTTACACACACGTTGCACACAGGTTTCACACACGTTACACACAGGTTACAGACATTACACACAAGTTACACACTGGTTACACACAGGTTGCACACAGGTTGCACACATGTTGCACACAGGTTACACAAACCTTACACACAGGTTACACACAGTTTATGCACAGGTTACACACACGTGACTCACAGGTTAGAAACAGATTACACACAGGTTACACACAGGTTATATACACGTTACACACAGGATACAAACAGATTATATACACGTTACACACAGGTTACACACTGCTAACACACAGGTTGCACATACGTTACACACACGTTACAGACAGGCTACACACATGTTGCACACAGGTAACACACAGGTTACAAACAGATTACAGACACGTTACACAGACGTTACACATGTTACATTCACGTTACATACAGGTTACACACACGTTACACACAGGTTACAGACACGTTACACACAGGTTACATACACGTTACACACAGAATACACACACGTTACATAGGTTACACACAGTTTACGCACGTTACACACAGATTACACACGTTGCACACACGTTACACACAGGTTACGCCCGTTACACACAGATTACACACGTTGCACACACGTTACACACACGTTACACACAGGTTACACACACGTTACACACAGGTTACAGAGGTCACACAGAGGTTACACACACGTTACACACTGGATACACGCACATGTTGAACACAGGTTACACACAGGTTATACACACGTTACACACACATTACACAGGTTACACACATGTTACACACATGTTAAACACAGGTTACACACAGGTTACACATAAGTTGCACACAGGGTACAGACACGATACACACACGTTACACACAGGTTACACAAAGGTTACACACAGGTTACACACAGGTTACACACACGTTATACACAGGTTACACACACGTTACACACAGGTTACAGACGTTACACACTGGTTACACACAGGTTACATACACATTACACACGGTTTACACAGGTTACACACATGTTACACACACGTTACACACAGGTTACACACACGTTACACACAGGTTATACACACGTTACACACACGTTACACACAGGTTATAGACACGTTACACACACGTTACACACAGGTTACAGACACGTTACACACAGATTACACACGTTACACACACGTTACACACAGGTTACACACACCTTACACACAGGTTACACACACGTTACACACAGGTTACAAACAGATTACACACACGTTTCACATGTTACACACATGTTACACACACGTTACACACAGATTACACACACATTACACACAGGTACACACAGGTTACACACACAGGTTACACACAGGTTACACACACGTTACACACAGGTTACACACAATTTACACACAGGTTACACACAAGTTACACACATATTACACAGAGGTTTTAACAGATTACACACACGTTACACATAGGTTACACACAGGTTACACACACGTTACACACACGTTACACACACGTTACACACAGGTTACACACGTTACACACAGGTTACATACACAATAAACACAGGTTACACACATGTTGCACACAGGTTACACACACGTTACACACACGTTACACACGTTACACAGGTTACACACACAGGTTACAAACAGATTACACACAGGTTACACACACGTTATACATAGGATACACACAGGTTGCACACACGTTACACACACGTTACATACAGGGTACAGACAAGTTACACACAGGTTACACACAGGTTGCACACATGTTGCACACAGGTTACACAAACCTTACACACAGGTTACACATAGTTTATGCACAGGTTACACACACGTGACTCACAGGTTAGAAACAGATTACACACAGGTTACACACAGGTTATATACACGTTACACACAGGTTACACACAGATTATATACACGTTACACACAGGTTACACACACGTTACACAGGTTACACACACGTTAAACACAGGTTACACAGGTTACACACAGGTTACACACTGCTAACACACAGGTTGCACATACGTTACACACACGTTACAGACAGGCTACACACTTGTTGCACACAGGTCACACACAGGTCACACACACGTTACACACAGGTTACACAGGTTACACAGAGGTTACACAGAGGTTACACACATGTTGCACACAGGTTACACACACGTTACACAGAGGTTATATACACGTTACACACAGGTTAGACACACGTTACACACAGGTTACCCACACGTTACACACAGGTTATAGAGGTTACACACAGGTTACGCACGTTACACACAGGTTACACACAAGTTACAAACAGATTACACAGAGGTTACACACAGGTTACACACGTTAGACACAGGTTACACATTTTACACACACGTTACACACAGGTTACAAACAGATTACACACAGGTTACACACATGTTACAAACAGGTTACACACATGTTGCACACAGGTTACACACACGTTACACACACGTGGCACAGGTAACACACACAGGTTACAAACAGATTACACACATGTTACACACACGTTACACACAGGTTACACACATGTTAAACACATGTTACACACAGGTTACACACACATTACACACAGGTTACACACAGGTTACACACATGTTGCACACAGGTTACACACAGGTTACACACAGGTTGCACACAGTTTATGCACAGGTTACACACATGTAACACACAGGTTACACACACGTTACAAACAGATTACACACAGGTTACACACACGTTATACATAGGTTACACACAGGTTACACACAGGTTACACATAAGTTGCACACAGGGTACAGACACGTTACACACACGTTATACACAGGTTACACACACGTTACACACAGGTTACAGTCGTTACACACTGGTTACACACAGGTTACACACGTTACACACGTTACACACAGTTTACACACTGGTTACACACGGGTTGCACACACGTTACACACAGGTTACAGACACGTTACACACAGATTACACACGTTACACACACGTTACACACAGGTTATAGACACCTTACACACACGTTACACACAGGTTACACACACATTACACACATGTTACACACAGGTCACACACATGTTACACACACGTTACACACAGGTTACAAACAGATTACACACACATTACACACACGGTACACACACGTTACACAGGTTACACACACGTTACCCACAGGTTACACACATGTTACACACAGGTTACACACGTTGCACACACGTTACACACAGGTTACACACAGGTTACAAACAGATTACACACAGGTTACACACAGGTTACACAGACGTTACACACAGGTTACACACAGCTTACAAACAGGTTACACACATGTTACATAGACGTTACAAACAAGTTACACAGGTGACACACAGGTTACGCACGTTACACACAGACTACACACGTTGCACACACATTACACACACATTACACACGTTACACACAGGTTACACACACGTTACACACAGGTTACACACGTTACACACATGTTACAAACAGGTTACACACACGTTACACACAGCTTATAGACACGTTACACACAGGTTACGCACGTTACACACAGATTACACACCTTGCACACACGTTACACACACATTACACACGTTACACACAGGTTACACACACGTTACACACAGGTTACACACGTTACACACATGTTACAAACAGGTTACACACGCGTTACACAGGTTACACACACGTTACACACCCGTTACACACAGGTTACATACACATTACACACAGGTTACACACATGTTGCACACAGGTTACACACACGTTACACACACGTTACACACACGTTACAGAGGTTACACACACAGGTAACAAACAGATTACACACAGGTTACACACACTGTACACACAGGTAACAAACAGATTACACACATGTTACACACACGTTACACACACGTTACACACAGGTTACACACACGTTACACACAGGTTACAAACAGATTACACACACGTTACACACAGGTTACACACATGTTACACACACGTTACACACAGGTTACACACGCGTTACACACAGGTTACACACACGTTACACACAGGTTACACACAGGTTACACACACATTACACAGGTTACACACGTTACAAACATGTTACACACAGGTTACACACACGTTACACACAGGTTACACACACGTTACACACCTGTTACACACAGGTTACATACACGTTACACACAGGTTACACACACATTACACACAGGTTACACACACGTTACACACCTGTTACACACAGGTTACATACACGTTACACACAGGTTACACACAGGTTACGCACGTTACACACAGATTACACACGTTGCACACACGTTACACACACGTTACACACGTTACACACGTTACACACAGGTTACAAACAGATTACACACAGGTTATACACACGTTACACACAGGTTACACACACGTTACACACAGGTTACACACAGGTTACACACACATTACACAGGTTACACACGTTACAAACATGTTACACACAGGTTACACACACGTTACACACAGGTTACACACACGTTACACACCTGTTACACACAGGTTACATACACGTTACACACAGGTTACACACACATTACACACAGGTTACACACACGTTACACACCTGTTACACACAGGTTACATACACGTTACACACAGGTTACACACAGGTTACACACACGTTATACACAGGTTACACTCACGTTACAAACATGTTTCAGACGTTACACACTGGTGACACACGGGTTACATACAGGTTACACACACGTTACACAGGTTACACACACGTTTTACACACGTTACACACAGGTTACAAACAGATTACACACACGTTACACACAGGTTACACACAGGTTACATACACGTTACACACATGTCACACACAGGTTACACATGTTACACACAGGTTACAAACAGATTACACACAGGTTACACGTACATTACACACAGGTTACACATGTTACACACAGGTTACACACATGTTGCACACAGGTTGCACACAGGTTACACACACGTTACACACAGGTTACACACACATTACACACAGGTTACACACAGGTTACACACAGGTTACACACAGGTTACACATGTTACACACAGGTTACACAGAGGTTACACAGAGGTTACACACAGGTTACACACACTTTACACAAATGTTATACAGAGGTTACACACACGTTACACACACGTTACACACAGGTTATACACAGGTTACACACATTACACACAGGTTACACATGTTACACACATTTTACACACAGGTCACACACACGTTACACAGGTTACAAACAGGTTACACACAGGTCACACACACGTTACACACATATTACATAGAGGTTACAACATATTACACACAGGTTACACAGGTTACACACCCGTTACACACAGGTTACATACACGTTACACACACGTTACACACATGTTATACAGAGGTTACACACACGTTACACACACGTTACACACATTTTACACACAGGCTACACACACATTACACAGGTTACCCACAGGTTACACACACGTTATAGACAGGTTACACACACGTTACACACAGGTTACAGTCGTTACACACTGGTTACACACAGCTTACAAACAGGTTACACACAGGTTACATAGACGTTACAAACACGTTACACACACGTTACACACAGGTTACAAACAGATTACACACAGGTTATACACACGTTACACACAGGTTACACACACGTTACACACAGGTTACACACAGGTTACACACACATTACACAAATGTTACACACACAGGTAACAAACAGATTACACACATGTTACACACACGATACACACAGGTTAAAAACAGATTACACACAGGTTATACACACGTTACACACAGGTTACACACACGTTACACACAGGTTACACACAGGTTACACACACGTTACACACACGTTACAAACAGATTACACACACGTTACACACAGGTTACACACATGTTACACACACGTTACACACAGGTTACACACACGTTACACACAGGTTACACACAGGTTACACACACATTACACAGGTCACACACAGGTTACAAACAGATTACAGACATGTTACACACACGTTACACATGTTACATACACGTTACACACAGGTTACACACACGTTACACACAGGTTACAGACACGTTACACACAGGTTACATACATGTTACAGACAGGTTACACACACGTTACTTAGGTTACACACAGGTTACACACAGGTTACACACACGTTACAAACAGATTACACACACGTTACACACAGGTTACACACATGTTACACACACGTTACACACAGGTTACACACAGGTCACACACAGGTTACAAACAGATTACAGACATGTTACACACACGTTACACATGTTACATACACGTTACACACAGGTTACACACACGTTACACACAGGTTACAGACACGTTACACAAAGGTTACATACATGTTACAGACAGGTTACACACACGTTACTTAGGTTACACACAGGTTACGCACGTTACACACAGATTACACACGTTGCATACACGTTACACACACGTTACACACACGTTACACACAGGTTACAAACACGTTACACACAGGTTATACACACGTTACACACAGGTTACACACACGTTACACACAGGTTACACACACATTACACACAGGTCACACACAGGTTACACACAGGTTACACACACTTTACACACAGGTTGCACACAGTTTATGCACAGGTTACACATATGTAACACACAGGTTACACACAGGTTACACACAGGTTACACACATGTTACACACGTTACACACACGTTACACACAGGTTACACACAGGTTACACACACATTACACACAGGTTACACACAGGTTACACATGTTACACAAAGGTTACACAGAGGTTACACATACGTTACACACAGGTTATACACATGTTACACACACGTGACACACAGGTTACACATGTTACACACATGTTACAGACAGGTTACACACACGTTACACAGGTTACACACATTTTACACACACGTTACACACAGGTTACACACAGGTTACACACACGTTACTCAGGTTACACACAGGTTACACACAGGTTACACACAGGTTATACACATGTTATACACACGTTACACACAGGTTACACATGTTACACACATTTTACACACAGGTCACACACAGGTTACACATGTTACACACATTTTACACACAGGTCACACACACGTTACACAGGTTACACACAGGTTACACACACAGGTTACACACACGTTACACACAGGTTACACACACACGTTACTCAGGTTACACACAGGTTACTGACAGATTACACACACGTTACACACAGGTTACACACACGTTACACACAGGTTACACACGTTACACACAGGTTACACACACGTTACACACACGTTACACACCCGCTACACACAGATTACATACACGTTACACACAGGTTACACACACATTACACACAGGTTATACACAGGTTACACATGTTACACACAGGTTACACACAGGTTATACACATGTTACACACACGTTACACACAGGTTACACATGTTACACACATGTTACACACAGGTTACACAGACGTTACACAGGTTACACACAGGTTACACACACGTTACACACAGGTTACACACAGGTTACACACACGTTACTCAGGTTACACACAGGTTACACACAGGTTACACACGTTACACAGGTTACACAAAGGTTACACACACGTTACACACAGGTTACACAAAGGTTACACACACGTTACTCAGGTTACACACAGGTTACACACAGGTTACACACGTTACACACACATTACACACAGGTTACACACAGGTTACACATGTTACACACAGGTTACACAGAGGTTACACACACGTTACACACAGGTTATACACATGTTACACACACGTTACACACAGGTTACACATGTTACACACATTTTACACACAGGTTACACACACGTTACACAGGTTACACACAGGTTACACACACGTTACACACAGGTTACACACAGGTTTCACACACGTTACTCAGGTTACACACAGGTTACTAACAGGTTATACACACGTTACACACAGGTTACACAGACGTTACACACAGGTTACACACGTTACACACACGTTACACACAGGTTACACACACGTTACACACCCGTTACACACAGGTTACATACACGTTACACACAGGTTACACACACATTACACACAGGTTACACACAGGTTACACATGTTACACACAGGTTACACACAGGTTACACAGAGGTTACACACAGGTTACACACACGTTACACACATGTTATACAGAGGTTACACACACGTTACACACAGGTTATACACAGGTTACACACACGTTACATACAGGTTACACATGTTACACACATTTTACACACAGGTTACACACACGTTACACAGGTTACACACAGGTTACACACACGTTACACAGGTTACACACAGGTTACACACACGTTACACACAGGTTACACACACGTTACACACAGGTTACACACACGTTACACACAGGTTACACACGTTACACACATGTTACACACAGGTTACACACACGTTACACACAGGTTATACACAGGTTACACACACGTTACACCATCAGGGACCTGATGAAAAAACTCTTGTTGGTGACACTTAGTCTGGTGTGACTTTTTCCAGTTTGTGTTTCACGTAACAATTCTAGAAAGTTAAGCATAACTTTAGTGTAGATTTCTTTGATTATAAACGATCTGAGGTCTAATAGATAAATAGCACTGACATGTTTGTCCATGTTTCTTTGATCTGTGCAAGATTTCAGAAGGTGGTTAATACAACCCTGAAGCACTCTTCAGACTTCTCTTTTTAACTCATTTAAATTTACATCTTGACATTTTGATGAGCTGTCTTAGATGTTACATGCACTCCAAATAAAGTAGTTTCAGTAAAGACTAAAGTGTAGGCAAATATTTCATGTTTAAATTCATGCGCCTATATTTCTATGAAGTGGCACCTGAACTGACCACAGTGCTGTGCTTTCAGAGAGTCAGTCACTCTGCCATCAGTCATTAATCCCACAGGAACATGGTTGTAAATAATTATAACTCTAGAAGGATATCAAGTATATAAAATAGTCTTATGTTTAACTTCCTGCATCTGTCTGTTATCAATAAGTTAGCAACACCTCGTCTGGTATGGAATTGCCATAAAAGATTATATGGACAGATGAGGACTGCAGGTTGGATGAATCTTTATGACATTTTATTTGGAACCACCGCCAGGTTGATATTTATTATTTATTTACTTATCATCAGCTGTCAGACAGCCATGATGAAGTGTAATCATTTTGGTGATTCCTTAACTCTGACTCTACCTAAAGCCATAGCTACATATAAATGAGGAGAGATTTCTTAGCCCGCTGCTTTTTTAACAGAGCCAGAGATTTTTAACATAGTGTTTCTAAATTGCTAGAGGAATTTAACCCATTTTAGGTCAAATTACTGTAACTCATGAGCCACTGGCACAACTGAGAATTTCTAACGGTTCCTGAAAGCATCAAATCTCTGATTTTCCGGGACATAAAGGGCAAAAGAACAAAAGAAAAACAATGAAGATGTTTACATTTCCACAGAAATACACCCCAGAAATGGCCATTTCCATGTATCTCAGTGTGGATATTTCATTTTATCCCAGGACATGATTCTGTGCAGTCCAGCTGAACAGACGAGGTACAAGCTCACAGTTATTGAAAGATGTTCAGGTCCAGGTCTGATCTGATGAAGGGTCCTCCAGTCCCACAGCCAGTCGATGTGTTTTTATTATTTCTATATCATATCAGATAGCTGTCATATCAATCATTCAGTTATGATGTGAATTTATCTGCTTCTTCAGGTACAAAATATATTTTCTGCCCAGAAATCTGAGAGATAACAAACGTGGATGAAAGAAACAAAGCTGTTTTCACAGGAGAGTGGAACAGTGAAATATACTGATTTATTAACCTCTGGAACACATCTGTTTCATCTGACATTTCATGGAGAATATAGCACTGTTTCATATTCACCTCACTGTGTCTTAAAATGAAGATGAATTAATACATATGTAATTGAAACATGGTTTTTGGTTCTCAGAGTTATTCTAGAACAACAGTGTAGTTTTGGAATAAATCAAATACAACAGAAGCTATCCTGCCAATCATTCCTGTTCCTGCAAAACAAAGTAGGAACTGAATAAGAGTTTGTAGAAACATTGGCTCTATTTTAAAGTGCTCTCATGTAAAAATGGCAATCAAGAATCTATGACGAGGTCTGGCCAAAAAATCACACATGCTTTTATCTACAACTCACCAAGTATAGACAATCAGCACTTAACCCCCAGCAAGACTTGTGTACTACCACTGCTAGGAGACTGGGGGCTGCAAAGGGACTTAAAAAAAGTTGCTGCAGGAGCCCGAGACCCAAAAATCAAATAGAGAAAGCTGGAGAACAAACGCAGCACACAGCAGCTGCAAATCTCCAGTTTACTTTCTGCTTCTTTTGTCCTGTGTTTTCAAAATATAAAGTACATGTATACTGCTGTAGAACATTTTTCTTTTCTCTTTGTTTTACATTTGTGTGCTTACTTGTGAGTTTTCCTAATGGATGATTTTCATCATACAGCTGACAAATGGCCGACCCTCACACATCTGGAGAACAGAGCATTTTATGTTGCTTCTTTTGGATTTTGTTACCATTAGTCACATCAGTCTCTCTTGGATTTCTGCCTTCAACACGATCATCCTGCAGGACTTGGAATGGTCCCATTACTCCGGAACTGGATCTTTGTCTTCTTGACTAACACATCTGTTAATATCCATCACATCACAGCCTCCTCCATCATCCTCAGCACTGGCTGCCCTCAGCCCGCTGCTCGACACATGCTAACCCCTGACTGCAGAGCTCACTATGGCAGTTAAGTTAAAGGTTACACAGCAGTGGTGGGACAACGGGGACGAATCGCCTACAGGCTGGGACTGTGCTGTAAGAAGAACAACGCCATCGTTAACATCAATAAAACCAAGAAGACGATTGTGGACTTCACACTCCCACATCAATGGTGTGGTCGTGGAGATGGTTGTGAGCTTTAAATACCATGAGTTACACTTCAACAACACCCTCACCTGCAGTGAAAACACCCTCAGCATCACTAAAAGGCTCATTAGTATTACCTGAAGAAGCTATGGTGGCGTGGCTGAGCTCCAAACTCCTCAGCTCCTTCTACAGGTGCACCAGGGCAGAGAAGCAGGCCCTGCAGTAGGTGGTTGAGTCTGCACAGAGGACCATCAGATGTAGCTCACCCCCCCTCTCAGACATTTACACCACAGAGCAACCTGCATCACGAGAGACTCCACCCACCCTGAACATGGACTCTTTCTGCCCCGCCCTCAGGCTGGAGCGTGTGCAGTAGTGGAGCAGGTGGACCTGTAGAATAGCTGAACTGCCACACCTTTTAATGGGCCTATTGACTAAGCCATCATTATTTAACAGGTCATTTATTTTGATATTTTACATGTATTTATATTTTTACTTTCATTACTTTTAGTGCTATATTTTAATGGTTATTAGCACCAGGGCCAGAGTAACTTTATTCATGTTTGATCATGTTTCTTTGTGATGAATGACAATAACAGATTTATGAACCTTGTATTGTTCTATGAGCATTAACATTTCATTTTAAAACAGGACACCTACTTTTATCAAATTTGCACATAAACTGGTTATATGTCTGGCATTATGTTTTTTTATCATTTACTGGTGCTCAGACTCTTAAATAGCACAAAGGCTGCTGCAGAATCAATAGAAACTAAGACATTAATGTAATGTTCAGTTTTCCTGTATGTTGGAATACTGAGAGCTCCGTTCACTTACACAGTCGACATTTTGCCAGTTTTTCTTCCAAGTTTCAAACAGGTTTGTCAGGGATATTCCTGAAACTGCTGGATAAGCAGACACTCACTCAAGAACGAGATCGCACAGCGCTCTTTGTTGCACTTGCCACAAGGGAAGTAGCTGCCTCCAAACTACTTCAACTAGCTTCGCTTTGCAGGCTGCTTTTATTGGTTACACTCATGAATATGCATTTACAAATACATGTGACATTCCTGAGCAGGCATATCTAAACAACATCAGTGTCTGTATTCTGTGTGTGTGTGTGTGTGTGTGTGTGTGTGTGTGTGTGTGTGTGTGTGTGTGTGTGTGTGTGTTTGTGTTTGGGGGTGCGTTTGTGTGACGCCCTGCCCACAAAAGGGTCAACTCCCCTCACCCAGTTTATGGCTTAATTCCTGTAACGGTCTACTATACACAAACACAGTTGAGGTCATAAAGGGCAGGAAGTTGAACATCCTCACTATACCATCCAACAGGCTGGGGAGGGGAACAGAAACAAAGGAATGTCTTCAATCATGCTGTTTAGAACAAGGTTCACAACTTGAAGCACATCAATGACAACATTTAATAAAATCACTCCAACAAGGTTAAACTTAGTATTTAGTATCTTTTATCCAGTATTACTAAACAGAATATTTACAGCACACACACATTCATACAGGTTTCCTCTCTCTCTCTCTCTCTCTCTCTCTCACACACACACACACACACACACACACACACACACACGCACACAGCCTCAAAGCAGCACAGTTTTATCTTCCTTTGCAAATATTAGCCGCTGTTTTGATCGTACACTTATCCATAATTCTGAATTGTTAGATGGTGTCAACAATGATGTCTTTCATGTGAAACCTGCATCTGCTTAGTGAGCTGATGGCCAGCTTCATGTGACTGCTGGTCCTGATTGCCAGTGTTAGGGTAAAGGGAAAGTCACCGTGGGCCTGGTGAACTGGGACCAGTTTGGAGTCATTGTAGTTGGATGGTTAGCTGTATATGGTTGTAAGAGCTAAACCAGTGTATGAAGGGAAACAAAGCCACGTTCCTGGTGGTGTTCCACTGTTTGTTTGTAACTGAGGAAAAAGAAAATGCTAAAAAATTCCACACAATACATCCTGCCTTTATAAATTGGACTGTTTGTGGCATATCATATTTATATTTATATTTTATTTTGCATCTTGTTAATCAGTTGAACTGGTCGATAATGTAGCAGACCTTTTTTTTTAATTGAACATCCTGCTTGAAATATATGAACGTGGTCAGAAGTGAACAGAACAGAGGCAAAGTCGCCTTCGTGTTAATGAGTCGAGTGGCGTGTAACACCAGAGCGTGAGCAAATGATATGGGCCCAGTATCGATGAGTACAGCCTATATTAGATGTGCTATTTAATGCAACTTGGCAAACCTGAGCACTCTATTGATCAGCTGCTTAATGTTCTCAGGTTCAGCCTCAACCCTTGACCTCCATTTCATTTTCCAGTCATTACACTGGGCCGTCACGATTTACTGCAGCTGCAATACAGCGATGCATCAAAGTGTCAGACAAACAGGAGGAACAATGAGATCTGCTGCCACTTTTACCCATTTCCTTCAAGGCTGAAAATGAGGATTGTTGCTAATAGCTAAATGCTAATTATAACTCTGTTCCTGGCTAGCCATGTCCCCTCAGACCTGGCCTCAAAAGCAGCCATCAGCAGACACTTTGGAGCCTAAGTCTGTGATTTGGATTAGCAGAGGGCATAGGAGGGAAGGCCTGGGGTGAGGATGACCAGAATGGAGTCAGGAAAGAAAAAGTATTGATCAGCACATCAATGCAGAAAATTGAACAGTGGTGACTTCTTGGCCCTGCATAAAACTGCATGATGGGCTGAGATCAGTGAGGTGTCAGGGTTTAACGAGAGAGGTGATGCTGCGGGGATATGAGTCAGACAATAGACAATAAAGTCATAGTAACAAATCTCTAAGACATGTCTATGAAAAGTTTGCATAATGCAATCAGAGTACAAAGAGAGCAGCCATGCAAAATGTCTGCGTGTCTGTTTTTGCAGATGCATTTGTATATCGCTGCACTACGCGGGTTTATGAGCACAGCTGACAGTTTGATTTGTAAGTTTCAAACTAGGTTGTTACAAATTACAGATCCATATAATCACATTCTTTTCTACATTAGTCACATTAGGCTGCATTAGGTTGTTATGTAGCATTTGTAATGTCACTGCTGTCACAGAAACAGAAGTATAGAGTAGGTAGGATAACCCCCCACCCCCCGCATTTTAAAATCTCTAAAAAAAAAGAAGTATTTTTTAAAAGTATTTTCAAGTCAGTAATGTTCACTTTGGTTTCAGGAGGTTGTCTTCCAGTGCAACGTCATCCAAAGGAACAAAGTGAACACAGTTTGGTATGACTGCTTGAGGTTTTCTTTCCAAATCCTTACATATCCTTTATTTTCCACCTTCGTGAGATCCCAGACGCACCATACTCGTCCAGTACTGCCACCGCTGTGTTTCCTGGTGTTCTTGCCTTGAAAGTGTCTCCTCTTTGAATCAGTGGAATTGTTCTTGGTCTGCAAACCCACAGTCGGTTCACGTGCAGGGCTCTAGTGACTGTTTTCTTTTAGACTGCAGTTCCACTCTCGACAAAGTTGATCGACAGTTTCTCAGCCGTTGTTCTTTAGACACATCTCTCTCTAGTTTTCTTTCCGGAGTGAAATCTTTCACCTCTGTCAGGCTGTTCTGTACTCTGTGGCTCTCTTTGAATTTTTCCATGACACCACTCACTCCAATTCTTCAGACTTTTTTTCAGGCTTAGTAAAATTCATTTAATTCTGAATTCATTTTAATGACCACTGATACACTGCTGAGTAGTGAGTAATGCATGGATTGCGAGACCACACTGCTGTTTCCATGTGTTATATGTTCACAGATACTTTCCCCAATCCTTAAAGAAAGTAACACTGGTCTGTCTGTAGTTTAGTTTAATACAGTTTCTCAAGTGTGAAGCAAGTAAAACTTTGTCTTCACTGCCTGGAATTGAACACTGGTAGAATAATAACTGGGCACCAATGGCTGTTTCATTTGGAACAGGAAGTAGAGGCCCTCTTTTCTCCTTTACTTCTGTACTGGCCATGCAGGTTGAAAGATGCTGCAGCAGTTGTATCGAATGACTGAAGTGCTTTTCTTTCTGCAAGAGAATGATTATAGACGCGTTTCCTTCTGGCAAGTGCAGACATGAATTCACAAGTGTTTTCCTGGGCTAAAAATGAATGCTTTGAAGCGAATTTTGTAACTTTTACATATTAATGGCGACTTGTGATGAGAGCAACTGCTGCTGACTTCTAAAAACTTCCTGCTGTTGCTGCTCACTGAGAAATTGCGTACTGTAAAAGGTCAGCTTTTGAAGAACTAAGGAAAAACATTTTACCTTGATATATGCTGCATTTATTCACTCTCAGAAATCGCGTACTCGGGGAAAGAGGGAGATAAAAATGTAGATCAGTGAAGGTCAGATTCAGGGGCATCTCCCGCATGAGTATTAGCAGACATTTCCATTTTTATTTAGCATGAATGTTCAGAGCTGACTCGAAGGTATTAATTCCTTCTTTACTTTTTAGACTTGGAAAAAAATGAATGGGTGAGACTGAATATTAATAGCTGCCATGGTATGAATACACAGCTGGTTTATTATTGGAGGAGAGTTGGAATGGAAAGCCGACGAGCAGGGAAGTGTTTTGCAGGAATAGATGGACAGTTCATAAGGATGAGACTTGTCACCTGTGTCATCATCATCATACAGATAAAAGCAACCTGGGCTTTAATAACAAGCCCGTTGCCTCCATGCCACAGTGCACTCATGTGGTTACTGAATAGTAGTAAAGGAGTCGAACCTTGTCCTGAGTGGGTAAATAAACATACTTTTCAAAGCTTCTTTTCTGTTTTGCTGAAGTTGGCGCACTGAATGCAGTTTGGTTCATTACCTCAAACCTCACCTCAAAGCAGGCGCAGAGCTGCCGTTAGCCATGACAGCTCCACAATATCAGAGCTGTGAGGAATTTAGGATTAATCTCATTCACCCTCTTAGTCCTCAGACTCTGCTTCCACTACAAAAGCTGTCTCAGTAGGATTGAGGAGATCCTGCCCAACATGTCAGGACTACATTTGCATGGCTGTGTCTGTAGGTGCTTGACTTCTTTGTGTAGGTTTTCCCCTCATTACTGTACTCAACTTACACAACTGATGCTGTGTTGTTTACTATGAGAACAAAAATGTCCCTCTCACCCTTTGTGGGGTATACGTTTTCCTAAAGCTGGGGTCCTGTACCAAAGGCACAGGAGTTTGAGGGCTCCATGCAGTAGGACTGCACTCTTTTGATGCTATGTCTGGAACCTGAGGAGCCACTCTTCCAGTTTCAGGGTTTCAGCCTAATGCCCCCAATGTTCCCATTGCAACTGGGACCACTGTGGACTTTACCTTGCACTTGTTTCTCTGTTTTATTGTATTGATTGATTGATTGATTGATTATACTTTATTCATCCCGAGGGAAATTGGGTTAAGGCTGCCAGCCGTGCCAGCGCCGTCTTACCCATCCGACCATACATACATTACACAAACATCACATGGGGAAGACAGGTCAGAGGGGTATAACATGGAAAAGCACAACATGAGGAAAGATAAGGAGAAAAAAATAACTCCCCCCAGACTGAGCTCCAACAGGGAGATCAGTTTGAGAACAGAAAAAAACACCTCTGCACATAGCACATGAAAAAACTCTTAACACACCAAAGAAACACATGACAAGCAACAAGGGTGGGTAAAGGGTGAGAGACATCCAATGTAGACAGTACATCCGGGCTCCATGATCCACCGTCAGCATCGGAAGGGAATAAGCGTCGAAGGCGTTTGGAGGGGGGAGGGGGGATGAGTGTATATCTGCATGTGTATATATGTCTGTGTGCGTGTGTGTCCAGAGTTCAGCTGAGACAGTGTCCTTCGCCCTGCCAGGCTAAGTAAACAGTCTTCCAGCCAACCCAGGTGGCCTTGCATAGAATGGGAAGAACAGTCTCAACACAGTCGTTATCTCGGTGTTGTTGTTCAGCTCCAGCCTTGAGCCCACAGCTGGCGCCGAAGGGGTCTCCGCATAAAATGATGATGATTTTTACTTTAGTGCGAACAACTCATAAGAATTTCAAAGCTGTTCTAACAGTCCAACACTGGTCTCTCAATCTCCCGTTGGAGAGCCGTGAGCTTTCTATGATGTTATTCAAACTTACGTTCCGTGGTGTTGTCATTCTTGTGGTCAAAGAGCAGGTTCTGAGAACTCACGACCACAGTGCACTTCCCAAGATGTGATCAATTTGTGCCCAGAGGTGTTATTCCGAGCGAGCCCCTCCAGATGTAATCAGTTTGCACTCAGAGGTCTTCTTCTGAGTATTCACGGCAGCCGTGCGGTTCTCCAAGATCTCATCCGTGCTGCGCTCAATGACCCATTTCGAGAAACTCACGCCTCGTCCCATCGTTTCAATCCCAGCGGGCAGCCTTGTGGGGGTTTGAACAGCCGGTTCCGCTTCCTTAATTCTTCGATAAGCCAGGGCCAAGCCAGCTCCGATCAGCAAGAACCCTGTTATCATGGCTCCGAATAGGTAGATGTCTTCAGCACTCAGGCTCACCCGAGCCCAGACTTCTCGTTGAGAAGGGGTGTCAATTGCATTCAGAGACCAGTTGATCAAATCCATAATTCCTCTTTTAGGTTTTAGAGAACAGACTGTGAGAGAGTGTTCCAGGGAAAAGTAATACAAAAAAACACGAGACTAGACAAGGACACAAGAGGCTAAGCAGGGAAGCTAAGGGAGAGGAGAGGAGGAGGAAAAAAAAGTGTTGATGATATTGCTGTGTGCAGCTGTGGTCTCCTGCTCCTTTTCAACCACTACTGTATCTGGTTGGCTGACCAGCAGCTGTTTTTCTGTTTAGATGGAGGTCCACAGGACCTTAGCATTATGGTTCTCCACCACCTTTGATGGTTTCTCTCATTAGGACTTACACAGCACCGATTGACAAACATCACCTTAGATCCATAATCTTGTAACATTAGAGACCGTACAATAATACAGAGAAAACTCGAGATGAGCACCTGTGAGCAAGCACTTGGCGACCATGGCAGGGAAAAACTCTCTTTTAACAGGAAGAAAGCGTCGGCAGAACCAGGATCAAGGAGGGGCGGGGCCATCTGACCATCACGACACATCTCTGTTATGGTTTTATGGATTTCAAAATAAAATCCGAACTGTTCAAATAAACCTTCAGCAGAGACATGGTGAGAGTAAAGAACATGACTTACCTGAGATTAAAGATAGGCAGCAGCTTTTCTGGATATATTGAGCTATTCTGTGTTTACTTAGTGGCTCAAGTTATTTTTGTATAAACATTAAACACAATTGGAGTAGACAGCTAAATGTAAGGGACGTAGAGATAATTCTTATACTCTTTAAACAATGATGGTCTTCTGCATATCCTCAGAGGCACCCTGAGTGTACTGCTCGAAAATGTCATTAAATGTTTCAATGACCCACAGATAACATTGCATAGTGCAAGATTTACAAAATAAAAGCTCCTAAAGAGTAAACCTATGTCTTCGGGGCTGTAAATGATGCTGAGCTGTTGGCCTTATAATGAAAGAGAGCTGCTGCCTCTGCCTCTGCTACAGCTGAACAACCTGCATGGGTCCAACAGCAAGCACTCCTGGACATTTGGGCGCTGCACTCCTTGTTGTATGGTTGGAGGATTAATGTAACACACCTTACACTCCTTTCAGTGGCTTTAATCACCATAGCAACTGGTCCCCACAGCTGTGTGGTGATGTCACACTTTCTGAATCTGAATATATGCATGTTCTGTTATGTTATGTTATGTACCCCCTTTTTTATGAGGACCAATTAAAAAACAGCTTGAAAGAAAACTGGCACAGCTGTTTTTCATCATATAAGAAGCTGCAAACGTTACATGCTGTGGTCGATTAATTCATCACAGCTATTGTGGAAACAGGATGCCTCTGGTATAAAATCGTATTGTATAAAATCTGGCTGTCTCATTATCTAACTTTTCACAAACTACCTTATTTGTTCGTCCTGCCACTTCTTGTGGACTAAGGAAAGTCAGTTTACCTGTGGACTTAAGGTATCACACACACACCACTTGTGTGTAAGTGTGTTTATATGTTGTATACCTGCCACTGCAGAATTTTAATTTCAGCTGGCTTGCTTAATTACCCAGAGTTTTTAATAATAGCTACAAACAAATGCACTTAATAACACTAACGTATACTTTATTGATCCCAATGGGGAAATTCCTCTCTCTACATTTAACCCAGTCACTCAGTGAAGCAGTGGGCAGCTGCTAATCAGGCACCCAGGGAGCAGTGTGTAGGGATGGTACCTTGCTCAGGGGTACCTCAGGGTAGCTGTTCAGGGGATTCAAACCACCGACCTTCCAATCATGGGGTGATCACTCTACCTCCTGAACTATCCCTGCCCCCAATAGATGTAATTAGTGACAACAATGATATAAAGTGTTCCTTTAGTTACCTTAATGACTTATGTTGGTGGTTTTGTAGGTACAAGGACCACAGGGGATTTGGGTTGGAAGGACTGAGCGAGGAAGTTTATTAAACTGATGAAGGAGCTTGACAGTAAATCCAGTTGAGCTCCACAGCCCAGCTGGAATTATTGGTTTTCTGCTGGGTTTGCTCACCACCCAGGGAACCATTTGGGTGTCTGAGAAAAATAAATCCTAGAGAGCATTATAGGGTAATAATGCTTCACTTTTCATTGAGAAAATTGTGTCCCAGCTCCGTCATACACCATCGTGTTTTTTACACAGACACTCTCCATTCTTTCTTTCCATTGTTGTAGTCGAGCACTTTAGTCATGATTAATGGGAGTGACTGGAACTTGCCTCTAGCAAACTGGAACTCTTTAGTTCAGCTCACTAAGATAACCGCTTTCTCTCAGAAATGTGCCAGGACACATCTCTCACGTTTCCAGCCCTTTGTTATTATGGGATGAGGGTGTACCAAGCCAATCTGAAATAGCTGTCACTGGTATGTCGCTGGAGTAAGAGACAGTGCAGGTGGGAGCAGGCATTCACCTCCATGTGGCTGCTTGTTTAAACCGAATAAAAGAGGAAAAGTGCTGAGTGGAGCAGTGAAACATCTGTGATGTTTGTGTGTGTCTTCACTCATCCATAATACTGTGGCTGCTTGGAAAGCTGTCAGTGCTGTACAACATGTAGACAATAATATTAACAGTGCTATATGTTTCAAAGCATAGAGGCCTAAATATTCATGATGTGGTATCAAAGTATTCAGTCCACTGCAATCAGCAGTTTGTCTACATACTATACACATGTTTTCATTGCAGTATAAAAAAACAAGTTTCAAAGGAGTCAAAATACAGACAAGGACACAATGATCAGCCCCATGAAATGTAATCAAACCTTTTCCATGTGCTTTTTCAGCAGAGCATTTCTGAACATACAACACACGTACAAAACCAAATCAGCTGAGCCGTAACATAAACCACTGCTGTGATGTGCTTTAACTTTGTGGTGCTCAAAGCTGTAAAATCAGGTTAGAACTGAAGGTTATCATTCAATTTACACACAGTGTGAAAACTTCAGTGAGAGTTTGAGCTTTTACTGGGACTTCAGCTACCGATTGTTTGATGGTCGACTAATCTGCCCGTTTTTTCTTCGATTGGTTGAGTAGTCAGTGATTATTTCAGTAGCTCCTATCTCCACTTCCTGTGGGCAGACCTCCTGTTCTAGGCTCCAGGACCTCACCCGCTCACCTGCCCACCTGTGAACACCTGTCATCTCGACCCACAGCAAATTCAAATAATGACACTTTAGACTTGAGCTGGGAAACATGAATAAAAAAATCATCAAATATATTTTTAACTTTACTCAATAAATCACAATATTATGTAATACAAAATAAAGTTCTACTGGTGTTTGAACAGAAATGTGCAAATAGGAAACTAGAAGCAGCTTCTGTTCACAGGTTCAATAAAGCTTCAAATTAAAACCAAAAGATTTTATTTTCTAGTCCAAAGTTTACAGATGATTCAGTTCATGCATTCACGATTTCAGTGTCCATGCTCTAGAGTAAGGCTCACTCTTATCTTTGAGATGATGTTCTGAATCTGAAGATCTTTGTTGTTTTCAGGACAAACTCTTCTTTACAGTTGTGCCTAATACTAGCAAAACAGAACAAAGCAGGAGCAGAAAAGAACGTTACCAATGACAAATTTGGTTGTATATCATAGTTTCTCAGGTTGTGTAGTGTTCAATGTCAATTAAACTGTTTAACTGATTATATATATAATCAATTATTGATTTGGTCCAGCCTACAGATTAACTATCTAATGTTTGGTGGAAGAGGTTTATTATTACAATTTATTATTATGTAGCTACTCCTGTTGAATGGTTTACCGTTGCATTTCATTCTCATTAGCTAACATGAACATTACTGTACAAACATGAACATGAACGAGGTATCAACGTGCCGCACTAACTTAACTCTCTAAAGCTGACCCATTCACAGGGTGCCGGTGGCTTGAATGCTCGTGCACTGCAGTAATGCAGTCATGGAGGGAAAACTCCACATTGCATTTAACGTTTTCTGTGAAATGCTTTTACATTTTTAAATCTCCGTTTCCCTTTTCTTCCATCCTCCTGTTTTGAGGTTTGCACTAGGGGTGGGTTTTGATTATCGATTTGTCGATTAAAATCGATTCTAGCTTGGATAACGTGATATCAATTCATTAAAATCCTGAAACGATTTTTTAATATAAATTTATTTTGCCCGAAACGCCAGAATCTCAGGTTAAACCTCATAAAATTTCAACAACCACCAAACAGCTAAAACAGTAAATGAGAGCAGGTACACGTATTCTGCACAAAGACGTAAACACAAAGCGCGGACCCGCCGACGGATCAGAATCAGTGAGATGTCTCACCCAACGGCACGGACACGGTCGGGACTGAAAGCCGACAGCTCGCTGATTCTGATCCGTCGGCGGGTCCGCGCTTTTGCGCTAGATTCAGAAGCTGCAGGTTGTTATTTCTCTCCAAACATTATTGACTGAACCAGCAGCAAAAGAAGATCCAAACTACGCTTCACATTTCGCATCACATAAACATCGTCATGAATTCCCTCTTAGTTTTGCTGTTTTGCTTCCACCACCATAAAATCACACACATGCAGAGCTCGCAGTCTCTCTCTTTCTCTCTCTCTCCCTCCGTACTTTAAGAACAGTTTCCCGTCTAAAAATCTTTTTTCTGCATTATTCGCTTGCTTGTTACGCACAAGTCTACCGTTGTTTACAGCGCCGTCGGCCGCTGTTTTTTTTTTTTCCTTTTACTTACTTCCGAAAAGAAATCCTCAGTTCTGCTGTTCAATAGGCTACTGAACAAATTTAAACTTTTTAAAATTATGCAAAATTGCAAAATGCTTAGCTGTGTCTCTAATAAAGCCTCTGCAACTTTGCTCTGCTTCACTTCAGCAGCATCAGGTAATGTTCATATGTTGATTAATGACTTTCTTTCGTTTTTGATCTACTGCAGAATATTTTTAAGGTTATCTGCTATAAAATCCCAGCCCAGGAAAGTTACCTTCATGTTTTTCTGTGTTTTATCCTCAGTTACTTTGACACAAAGCCATCTGCTGTGACGCTTACACTTTTGATAAAGTCTTGGAAGTGTCAACTTTCTTTTAATAGATATAAAAATATGGAAATGTACTGATATGTGATCAGAATTATAATATTTC
The DNA here is from genome assembly GCF_036321145.2 of Pelmatolapia mariae. Classification (NCBI taxonomy): domain Eukaryota; kingdom Metazoa; phylum Chordata; class Actinopteri; order Cichliformes; family Cichlidae; genus Pelmatolapia; species Pelmatolapia mariae. Next base: position 29,552,820 of record NC_086228.1, read on the forward strand.
TGACCGAGACAAAATTTCCCCGATTAAAATCGAATCGTGGATCTAATCGATTCGGGACCTTGTGAATCGGATTGGAATTAATTCTAGAAATCAGTGACGATACCCAGCCCTAGTTTGCGCTACGTTCTTCTTCGTTAGTATTGAGTGCAGTCTTGGCAGATGATGTAGGTGATACTGCCCCCATAGCTTCCTGTAATGTACTGCAGTTACAAAAACACATTTACATGGTTTTAGAATATGACAATCCAATTCCATGTTGACCGTGATTTATAGTCGACCAATCATTGCAGCCCTAACTGTCACTGAGAAAGAATCATGTCAAAAATAAAAGAAATTAGTTTACACTGGAGAAAAATAGTTGTTGATGCTAAAAAGCAGGACATGAACATGCAAAGTTATCACAGTGTCAAGACCTGGAGTGAGTGCTACACAGTACAGAACACAGCTGGCAGGTAGGAAGAGGAAGATTTCAAAGACTCTGCAAAGAAAACCAGTGAGAGGTGTGTCCAAGTGCCCAGTGGACACCAGTGGAGGATTTAGTCAAGTCAAGAACTGTAAACTGAAAATTACTTAAATAGGGGCTGCAATCACTCAAGTAATTCAAATAACCTGATTAGAAAAGGAACAAAAGGCAAATGTTTCATCCAAGCGCTGTAGTTTAAAGTCTGTAGTGCTCATTTGTCTCCATGTAAACGTGAACATTTCACCCATTAACATTAGCATTAAGTACACGTAGCCCAAGGTTTTCAACCAAAAGTCTGAATGAACACCACGAGTATTAATGATAATGCTGTCATAGTTTGACATGGAGCCAGCGCCTGTCTGGCTGTTAGTCTGCACACTGAATGATTAGAAACATGTTAATAATTAACATCTCCACCATCATATCCCTGAAACAGTACATGTGTATTTTTATATGTATATATGTAACTTTATATATTTATATTTCTATATTTATCTGTTAAAATCTAGACTTCATTTTTGTGACCAAGTGGTCGGCGGGGCTATAAAAAAAAAAGTAATACAATGACAACCCCACCTAGGGGAATTTCATGTAATAAAAAAAAAACAACAACGTTTGCACAGGTTCAGGGATGCACACTGAGGCCGGCTCAAAAATTAACACAATTTTATTTATTAATATAAAATAAGATAAAACAACAATGACAGAGCACTGAATGTAGTGTCATCTAAAATGGTGTCCCAAATTACAATAAAAATAAAACAGACAACTGGGACTTACCAGCAGCAGTGGACCAAAAAGAAAACCACACAAAAAAACCCACTATAGTCTTCTTGATGCATTCTCAATCATCCAGGAAAGTAAATCTCCAAAAGTTGATTCTGTTCATCTGGACGTAGCGTTTTGTGGGAGAAATGTTTTGTCACTCATCCAGGTGACTTCTTCAGTCTCAGCTGACTGCAGGTTTCAATCTTATAAACAGTACATTTGCATAATGACTGAAATCAGCCCACTGAAGGAACAATGGGCTGGGAGGTCAGTTCCTTAATCTTAATTATGCAAATTCTCATGACCATTGATCAACAACCACTGACCAAAACCCACTGATCAAAACCCACTGATCAAAGACCACTGATCAATGGCCATGAGTACCATTCACAGAGAGTTGGGGAATGGCTGCAATCACAGCATTGTAAGATGGCGAAAGATGTAAACACTGGGTTTCTGTGGCTTTTAAACCCCAAAACATGCTGCACCAAAAACTGGTCCACCCCAAGGATCGGGTCCCCTGACACAAACAGAGTAACATAGTGTACGCTGTTAAATGCCAGGAGGATTGCCAGGATTTATACATTGGGGAAACCAAACAACCTCTGGCTAAGAGGATGGCACAACACAGAAGAGCTACCTCGTCAGGCCAGGACTCTGCAGTCTATTTACACCTACAGGCCAGTGGACACTCTTTCAATGATGAGGATGTACACATCCTGGACAGGGAGGAACGCTGGTTTGAGGGCGGAGTCAAGGAGGCCATTTACGTGAAAAGGGAAAGACCATCTCTGAATCGAGGAGGGGGCCTAAGGGTACATCTGTCACCATCTTACAATGCTGTGATTGCAGCCATTCCCCAACTCTCTGTGAATGGTACTCATGACCATTGATCCATGGGCTTTGATCAGTGGGTTTTGGTCAGTGATTGTTGATCAATGGTCATGGGAATTTGCATAATTATGATTAAGGAACTGACCTCACAGCCCATTGTTCCTTCAGTGGGCTGGTTTCAGTCATTATGCAAATGTACTGTTTATAAGGTTTGGGGAAACCTGCAGTCAGCTGAGACTGAAGAAGTCACTTGGATGAGTGACAAAACGTTTCTCCCACAAAACGCTACGTCCAGATGAACAGAATCAACTTTTGGAGACCCACTATAGTCTATTCACCCGGTGCTGTACAACAAAGGAAGTGTGGAAAACGACCCACCACCTGAGGTCCCACGGCCGCTGGTAGATCCTCAGTTCGCTGAAATAAAAGCACAAGACATACACATTAAAAGGATAAAACATGGGACACCAAATAACAGGCTCTCTATATAATTTAAAAAAAGAATTAAAAGAAACTGAAATCTTTAATAAAACACACACACACACACACACACACACACACACAGGAAATACTTGCACTCTGCGAGCCAGCCCACAGCTGGTGCTGGTTACGATTGTCCATAGCCCCACTCAGTCTCGTGCAGCTCTCCACAAACTGGGAGCAACCAGGGGAGGCAGTACCAGTTTTGTAGCACCAGCCCGATATGCAGCTGAGGAACGCCCTAGCCAGCCGCGGAAGCTGGAGTGCAAACAATAGTCCAGAAGGGGCTTATAGTGAGACCCAAAGCCCCCAGAGGCAAGGCAAAGCAGCAGGAACAAAACTGGACAGCCAACAGAAGAGAACACAGGGCAAAACAAGACAAGACAGCAGCTCCACTTCAGAAACAGCAGCTAGGCAGGTGTCTCAACTCTTCACTTAAAATCAGGCGATTGGTCACTGAGAGGGTGTGGCAGCAATCAAACCCTATAAACAAAAGGGCAAATATAACCTTAATCTCCTTAAATTTACAAATACTAGTAGCTATAGTATAGGCGGCTTACCCCAAAAACCGGAGGCGCTATACTGCACGGTGGATGTAATTCAAATGCTTCTCCCCATCACGGCTGGAGTAAAGAAAAGAGAAACGTCCGCGCTACAACGAGCCGCAGAAATATTACTACTAGTTTCACCACTTCTGAGAGAAATCAGAGGTCAAAAGGAAGTCTACCTGTAGCTGTCACACGATCCGATTGTCTCCGTAAATTAACCTATAACAATAGGCCAGCATTTACTGCTGTGTTGCGCCAGAAGCTCAGGAGGAATGAACCAACAAAAAACCGGCTTCCCTTTATACAGGCAGACACCACCCTGTAATCAATATGCAGGTGGGTTCCTAATTAGCCCAATCACATGATACAAGGAGCGAGTGCAGCGGAAAGAGAGAGAGAAGGTGAAGCGAGCAAGCAAACAACCAAGAGAGAGAGACTCGGCCCATCCGGCCACATCTTGTTGGCTGTTGTACGTTGCTATGACAACTCAAATTGTCGTGGTTCTGGGTCATGTGACCCAGCATTTAGAGTTCTCTGTGTTTTGGTGATTGTTATGCATTATTATAAGTTCATTCTTATCACACCTCTGCGTTTACCTGTGATCAGTTTAGCTCTTGTTTATTAGGCTCCCCTTGTGTCTTTGTCCTCTGTGTCCCTCTCTGTGTGTCTCTGTTTGTGTGTTTGTGTGTGTGTCTTCTTTCTGTTCCCACGTTCCCCTCCTTGTGTTTCATTCCATGTCTCTCCCTCGCCCTCTCTCGTCCCTCTCGTGCTCCCTCGCCCTTTCTCATTTCTCTCTCTCTCTTGCACTGCATGCTGGGAGTTTGATGGTGGTCAGTTTGGTGGGTCTGAGTGAGAGTGTGTGAGTTTTTCATTAAATGTCTTTTCTGTTTTCTCACTGTGTTTATTGTATGATCATTTCATAGCTGTCTGTGATTGTGTAGTTTGTTGAGTTTTTGGCAGATAGTGGGTTGTTTTTCAGTTTGGCAGGGATGGCGTCCAGTGGGACGCTATCCCTGTCTTAGAAGCATGGAGTCAGGGTGGTGCCGCAGCCGTGCACCACCGTCGAGCAGGTGCTGTTGGCTGTAGGAGAGCAGGTGGGACATGGAAACATTTCATACGCTTCATATATGAATAAAGCGGTTGTTACTTTTTTGAACGAGCAGGGGTTTGTCAATTAGCTTACAGAGAGCCGCTTGTATTTAACCTCTTAAGCCCCAAGCCTACCTGATCTCCTGCCTTTTGCCCCCATATCAGGGGGCGTTGGGGCTTAAGAGGTTAAATGATGAATTTATGCAGGGTTCTGCCCTCACAGTGCCCTTCACCCAGATCACTGTGTCAGCGGTCCCTATGTTTATTCCCAATGAGGCCTTGGAGCAAGAACTGAAGCGCTTTGGAAAATTTGCAAGTGGTTTCTGGACGGTGAGTCTGGGCTGTAAGAACGCCAAGTTGAAGCATGTTCAGTCCCTTCGGAGGCAAGTGTTCATGTTTTTAGACTCCCCCACACAGACACTGGATGTCTCCTTCCGTGTCAAACATGAAGAAGGGTTCTACATGGTGTATGCTAGCTCTGGGAACATGAAATGTTGAGAGTGTGGAGATGTGGGTCATAAGAAAATAATGTGTCCTCACAGACAGCTTTCAGTGGGACTGATAGTGGGGAGGGGATTAGCGAGCAGCAGACGCTAAACGTGGCTGCAGCTCTGGTGCAGGGTGAGGCCGCTGCTTCCTCGGCTGGAGCTGCACGTTTAGCGTGGGGAGAAGCTGCTGTTGCCCTGGCTGGAGCTGTGCCTGTGCTGCGCCTCCCGTGCCGTGTGAGGTCGGTGTTTCTCCTGTGGACGCTACGGCTTTGGTGTTGAGTGAGGTAAGTGGTTGTATGACTGCAACTAAGTCACAAGAGAGGGTGGAGGCTGAACCTGCAGTCAGTACAGCACAGAATGGGGATGAAATGAGGAGGTCAGAGTTGGATGTAGAGTGTGTTGTTGCCTCGGGGGAAGGAGGGGTGGAGGAGCAGCAGAGCAAGAAGCCTGTTGGTTGTTATGGTAACGACATGAATGATGTGGAGTGCGATTCTGAGTCTGATAATGTTTCTGTAGCAGACAGTGTCTCTCAGAATGCAGATTTGTATTCTTTGAAGGAAATCGTTGCATTTCTTGATGACACTTTTGGTAAAAAAGTGAATGTTGGGGAGTATTTCCCTGATGTTGAGAAATTCATTCGGTCAGCTATGACTCTTCAGAAAGTTGTGAGGTTGACAGGACATGGAGATTCCAACCACTTTTTTCTTTAATTTGGGGAAATCTGTGGCCCAGAGAAAGTCAATGGTGTGTCTTCGTCTTTCAAGGTGATCACAGATCGGGCTGAGATGAGAAGGCATGCGATGGACTTTTACACAGACTTGTTCAGGGCAGATAGCTGTGATGTGGACTCGGCTTCGGAACGTCTGCAGGGGCTTCCTCAGCTGAGTCCAGAGGATCAGGGCGCCTTAAACATGGATATAACTTTGGATGAGCTGTCTGCTGCTGTATCTCAGATTGCTTCAGGCAAAGCTCCAGGAATAGATGATTTACCTTCGGACTTTTTTAAGCACTGGAGTCTTCTGGGTCAGGACCTTCTAGAAGTGTTCAAGGAATGTTTTAAAGAAGGGATACTTCCAGCTTCCTGTAGGATTGCAGTTAACTCTCTTATACCAAAAATAGGGAGATTTAACCCTTCTTAAAAACTGGAGACCAGTGGCCCTTCTATGTACAGATTAAAAGTTTATTTTCCAAGGTTTTATCAAATAGATTGAAAACTGTCACTGAACTGTTGATTGGTGTGGATCAATCTTATTGTATTCCAGACTGGTCTATGATAATTTATTTTTATTGAGAGATGTATTTGACATATGTAAATTATATGATACTAGAGTTGGTATAATATCTCTTGATCAGGAGAAGGCTTTTGACCATGTGCACCATGCTTTTCTTTTTTCCACCTTGAAGACCTTTGGTGTTGGGCAGGGGTTTCTGACATGGGTGAAGCTGTTGAATAGCAATGCTTACTGTGTTGTGAAGGTGGGAGGAGGGTTGAGTTGCCCTGTGCCAGTTAGGAGAGAGATTAGGCAGGGTTGCCCTATCTGTGGACAGCTCTATAGCATTGCTATTGAGCCTTTTCTGTGCAGAACAAGCTGAGGGGTTTCTCTTTGCCAGATCTGGCTCAGACCCCTCCTGTTGTTGTGTCAGCATACACTGCTCATGTTAATGTTTTTTTATTATGGATCAAGGTGATGTTCAGGAATTAAAGGAAAGCCTGGTTTTATATGAAAAAGTTTCTTGAGCCAGGGTTAATTGGGAGAAGAGTGAGGCCTGTTTGGTAGGGCAGTGGAATGACATATATTCCTAGACTCCCTGGGAATCTCCAATGGGGTCAAAGGGGTATTAAAACTCTTGGAGTTTACTTGGGGAGTGATGACTTTGTGAAGCAGAACTGGGAGGGAGTACGGGAATAGGTGGAGGCTAAGTTGTCTAAATGGAACTGGTTGTTCCCCTACCTGTCTTACAGGGGAAGAGTTTTGATAGCTATCAATGTAGTTGCCTCATCCTTATGGCACAGACTGATTGTTTTAGTGCCACCACCTGGTTTTTTGGAAGAGGTGCAGCGGCTTCTGGTGAAGTCCAGAATCCAGAGTGCTGGGGAGGATTCTGGAGGAAATTTGGCAATCCCTGTCGCCATCACTGAGAGAGTTTGCTGGAAACTGTGTCCTAGCTGAATGGGCTGATGACAGTGAATATGTTTTTCTCTCATTGATGGTCAGTCCTGCCTTTGAGGAACACCCTTAGGGGAGTGGCCTACTCTCCCTGAGAACACCAGTGCTAGATGTTTTCAGCTCTTGTGGGAAGAAGCAGCTATATTATAGCTGTGTTAAGGTGCTGAACTTCCACTCTCTGGTTGGAATCAGGGAGTGGAAGTGGACTGTTTTTTTTGCCTCAGACTTTACCGCTAAAGGCAAGTGGAGGGTCCTGTATAAGCCTCCTGTTGAAAAATGGATGGCAGACCTCCAGTGGAGGATTGTACATGGAGCAATAGGCACAAACAGACACAGAGCCCACCTGGACCCAAGTACTGGGTAGGGATGTCCTTTCTGTTCACAAAGGGAGACGCTGGAGCACTTAGTGGTTTGTTGTCCACGGCTAGTGGGTTAATTTTCTTTGTTGCAGGAGTGGGTGGAATCTCTGGGGGAGAAATTCTCTGTACCCTTGTTTGTCTTTGGTCCTTAGTATACCGTGAAGAAAGGACTGTCATGGCTAACTGATGGACTCACGCGCAAGCGGAGTTCTGCCAAGCAACAGGTGACAGTTTAAGAGGTGATACCACAGTGCTATATATACATATAGCACTGGGGACCGGAAGTATACTATTCTATTGTGTACAGTTGTGTACAGTATCTTATTCTTATTTTTATCTTATTCCAGTCCTAGTCCAGTGTTTTTCTAATTTTTGCTATGTAACTTTGCACTGTCCACTTTCTGCTGTAATAAAACAAATTTCTCACGAGTGGGACTAAAAAAGGTTATCTTATCTTAAGTTATCTTATCTTATATACAGTGAGTGGGGCTGGGGTCCAGGGCTCCAGGGGGAAGAGGGGAGGGAATCCACACACACGCTCTCCTCTTCAGCATACGTTTGTTTGTCTTTTGTTTTTTTAAACACTAAGTGTAGATTCTAATATGTCCATCCATCCATCCAGCTTTATCCGGGGCCGGGTCGCGGGGGCAGCAGCCTAAGCAGAGAAGCCCAGACCTCCCTCTCCCCAGCCATCTCCTCCAGCTTATCCGGGGGAACACCAAGGCGTTCCCAGGCCAGCCGAGAGATATAATCTCTCCAGCGTGTCCTGGGTCTGCCCTGGGGCCTCCTCCCAGTCGGACATGCCCGGAACACCTCACCCAGGAGGCGCCCAGGAGGCATCCTTGTCAGATGCCCGAACCACCTCAGCTGGCTCCTTTCGATGTGGAGGAGCAGCGGCTCTACTCTGAGCCCCTCCCGGATGGCTGAACTTCTCACCCTATCTCTAAGGGAGAGGCCAGCCACCCTTCGGAGGAAGCTCATTTCCGCCTCTTGTATCCGCGATCTCGTTCTTTCGGTCACTACCCACAGCTCGTGGCCAGAGGTGAGGGTAGGGACGTAGATCGACCGGTAAATTGAGAGCTTCGCTTTTACACTCAGCTCCCTCTTCACCACGACGGACCGGTGCAGCGTCTGCATCACTGCGGCCGCAGCACCAATCCGTCTGTCGATCTCCGGCTCCCTTCCGCAATGTCCAGAGCCTTCAGGAACTCGGGGCGGACCTCATCCACACCAGGGGCTCTGCCACCAAGGAGTTGTTTAACTGCCTCAGTGACCTCGCCTGCTAGGCGTTCCCAGTACACCCTCACTACGCGTTTAGGTGCACCAGGTCTCAGCCCCTCTCTTTACCCGAGTGTCCAGAACATATGGTCGCAGGTCTGGTGATATGATTACAAAATCGATCATCGTCCTGCGGTCTAGAGCGTCCTGGTGCCACGTGCACTTATGGACACTCTTATGTTCGAACAAGGTGTTCGTTATGGCCAAACTGTGATTTGCACAGAAGTCCAATAACAAAACACCGCTCGGGTTCAGATCGGGGAGGCCGTTCCTCCCAATCACGCCCCTCCAGGTCTGGCTGTTGTTACCCACGTGAGCACTGAAGTCTCCCAGTAGGACAACAGAGTCTCCAGGTCGAGCAACTTCCAGCACCCCACCCAGGGACTCTAAGAAGGCTGGGTACTCTGAACTGCCACTTGGCGTATAAGCGCAGATGACAGCTAGGACCCGTTCCCCGACCCTAAGGCGCAGGGAACAAACCCTCACATCCACCGGGAAGAACCCCAACGTACCGGCAGCAAGCCGAGGGGATATTAGAATACCCACCCCAGCCCGTCGCCTCTCACCAGGGGCAACTCCAGACTGAGACAGAGTCCAGCCCCTCGCCAGGAGACTGGTTCCAGAGCCCAAGCCATGCGTAGAGGTGAGCCCGACTATATCTAGCCGGTACCTCTCAACCTCAAGCACTAACTCAGGCTCCTTCCCCACCAGAGAGGTGACATTACATGTCCCAATTGCCAGTCTTGGTAGCCGGGGATCAGTCCACCAGGGCCTCCGCTCCTGGCCGCCGCCCAGCACACAATGCACCCGACCCCTATGGCGCCTCCTGCGGGTGGTGGGTCTGCGGGAGGATGGGCCCATGTCCCCTTTTCGGGCTGTGCCTGGCTGGGCCCCATGGACTAAGGCCCGGCCACCAGACGCTGACCCTCGGGCACCCTCCCCGGGTCTGGCTCCAGGGCGGGGCCCCGGTAACCCTATCCCGGGCAGGGTAAACTTTTCCCTCGATGTTTTTCTCATAAGGGACCCTTATTCTAATATGTATCCATCCATTTTCTTGTTATAATCAGCACTTATTTTGTGTTTTCCTTTCTTTACTTTTGAACAGTCTTCACTCCTGTAGAAACACTTTGGAAAGCTGTGTTGGACCTCTTTGTTCAGTTTTCTACAGGCAGACTTTCTTGTTATTTTGTTCCTTAGTGGTGCTCTCTTACAACATCGTCACCACTTCCTCTGCTTAGCCTGGAGGTACACGTGTTTCCTTACATGGAGAAATGGGGCAGAATGCAGATAGTATTGGTAAATATGTGTTTTAGGTCCTTGAGCAGATATTTTAGTTATCAGCCAACAGTGTGAAACACTGTAATATCTGTCTCATTCCTCATGGATCAAACAGAGTAGTTCTGACTGGTTTGTAACTGTTTACTGAGAGGGCACACATGAATTGAAATGTGACAGACGGTACAGAATTATGTTTAACTCCATTCATTTGCCAGAATGGAGTAGGACAGGTCTACACCTTTTAATGTCTTTTAGGTCTTTCAGCAAGAAGCCACTGAAAAAGTCTAACTAATTGACTTTTTGCCTAACTGGGTCTTGGTTATCCTTCTGCAAGAATTACTTATGACTCTGCACCCCAGGCCACGAGAGGGCTCTGCCCTTGACCCTTTCCCCCTCTCATCACTGCCCACCACCTGAGTGGTCCTGTTTCTGTCTCCCCCCTCCTCTTTAGCACCATGTCCACTGCTGGCCCTCAGTTCAGTCTCCCTGTGTTCTTCATGCTCTCTGAACTTGCTTTCTCCCACTCTTTTTCACTCGCTTTGTTTTCAGACTTGAAAAAAACAGACGTGCTTCCCAAGTATGAAGAAACTGGAACCATACATTACTGGTTTCAGCATAATTTCATTATTAACAGCAAGTGTTGACACTTGCTTTTCTGCACCATGAAACAAGCATGTGGTTAGAAATAACAGGACAAAACCTGCAGTGATGGGAGAGGCTGTATGCGGGTTTGTTTGGAGGCTAACATCGGTGCCTACTGTCTTCCATAAACAGCTGAGGCCCTTCGGCTATACACACAGGGCTCATCAAATTACATAGCAATGAGGTGTGAAAAACAGCCATGTTGGATGACGCAAAAGGAACTTTCACACTGTCTGTGTCTTTCACAAGCTGAGCCACAACAGCCTGGCCATGAAGAGTTTCATGACCCTACAACTGTCCATGAGACGGGGAATGGCTGAAGGATTACCTGCTTCATTGAGGGCTGTTTCCACTGGCAGCATCCAGGGACAGTTCTGTCCACATCTGCAGCCACTGTGCTAGTCAGTAAACACAGCTTCTGTTTATCACTGCACCGTGCTCCTCAGCCCACTGCGAGCAAGAGACTACATTTATCAGTTGGCCCTGTTCATCAGTACAAAGCAAAGAACTTGTAGATTTAACCACACTATTCCTCCATGCACCTTTGTGTTTTAATTCTGGAGACAATAAATTGTCCAAAAATCTAAAACACTATAAAGTTAAAGACTATCCTACTAGTCTTACACTACCAGTAATAGAACTATCACGTGTTCATGTCATCAAGAAGTTTGGAGAACAGTTTAATGAAAAGATTAAAGAGCTAATCTAATTTAAATTTGGGCAATCCCCTGTTCAAGGTTATCTTGGCCATTTCCATACAGTTGCTGAATATAATTTCCTGTGGAGGATTGTCACTGGTTTTCAGAAGAATGCTTTGTGAAACAGACTTCTCATTATTTTAACCTTCATCAGGTTTTGCAGTGTGAATTCATTTCCCTGGGTGGGATTATCAATGCAGAATTGTGTAGTCGTGAGGTTTCTGAGTGAGAACATTGAAGCAGCATGAAATGGCACACACCATAAACAGTGTACTGAAAACAGATTTTTTTGTCAACAAAAGGTCACCTTCTGCACCGGAAAAGCAAGATTTTCCCTCAATAACTTTAATAACTTTCAACATCTTTTCAGATTTGTGCTGTTAAGTGCTGTTAACGCTGGTTTGAGCGCGGAGTCAAGGAGGCCATTTACGTGAAAAGGGAAAGACCATCTCTGAATCGAGGAGGGGGCCTAAGGGTACATCTGTCACCATCTTACAATGCTGTGATTGCAGCCATTCCCCAACTCTCTGTGAATGGTGCTCGTGGTTATTGATCAGTGGTCTTTGGTTAATGGTTGCTGATCATTTGGTTTGGTTTTCTAAATTGCTAAAACATTAATGCTAAACATTCGCATTAGTTTATGTTACAACAGCACATAATGTAGCAGTTTCACACAGCATGCAGTAACTGCAGCAATTGCTTCACCTCCTTCTGTAACTGCTTGGAAGAGCCATTATACGACATTTATATTTGTATTTTGTTTAAAATAAAAAGGGAATTTCTTCAACAGACCAATACAGCCATCATGTTGCCATCTGAAAAAGGCTCTAACCTGAATTTCTCGCACTTACCTGTGAAAGAACTACATACACGTGAGGCAGTTACTGCTCTACGTCCAGATATCTGAGCTGCTAAAAAGTGTCAGGACCAAACTAGAGAACATACTCCACAGTGCTGTTTGTCAGGCTGGGGTCTGCTCTGTGTGTCTCCGGCAGTGCAGGAACAAGTTCCTGTGTTTCTTTTCTTTTTGCAAATGAAGCAGAAACACAAACACACCATCATTGTTATTCCAGTCACAGCAGCTGACAAACAGCCATTTCCAAAAAACCCCACCACATAATGAGATGTGAAACATAATAAGCAGACTTGGCACTAGGCAATTTCAAAATGCACCATCTGATGTATTTATTTCTCCCTCTCTCTCTCTCTCTCTCTGTTTTCTTTGTGTTGTTGTTTCATCCATTTTACCCTCTGCCTCCCTGCCTCTTATTTTCTGTGTACCAGACACTGTGTCCATGAGGTAGCCATCCTTCAGCTTTCAGAAACTGGGGAATCAATCAGGGGGTCTTTCCTCACTTCATTTCATACTCACGATAACAAAAAGTATCAAAATGCACAGAGTATAACCAGCCTCTAATTCTAAGGTCTGATGTTATTGCATGCAACATGGAGCCCAGGTTTGATTTCATCTGATAAGTAACTCAAACTTTGAAAAATGACATCTGCTTATATACACATATGAAAAAGTGTTTGCCCCTTCCTGATTTCCTATGTTTTTGTATGTTTGTCACACTTTAATGTTTTATGTCAACAAGCAAATTTAAATATTAAACAAAGATAACACAAGTAAACACAAAATGCAGGTTCGAAATGAAGGTGTTTATGATTAAGGGGAAAAAATAATCCAAACCTACATGGCCTGCGTGAAAAAGTCTTTTGCTGCCTATCCCAACTACTGGCCAATAACCTGCCTCAGCACCAGATGGAAGCTCCTGTCTTCATCATAGCAGCTAAGATGAACACATGGCTCAATACATGAGTGGGGCACAGAAAGGGATTGACAAGAATACCAGAGGCACAAAACACCAGCTACTGGTAGACCGAGCAGTCAGCCGAGACTGCAAGACTAGGCTGACCAACCTGTGCACTGTCTGGATTGATTACAAGAAGGCCTATGACTCAATGCCCCACAGCTGGATACTGGAATGCCTAGAACTGTACAAGATCAACAGGATCCTAAGAGCCTTCATTAGGTACCTAATGGGGATGTGGCGTACAACACTAGAGGCCAACTTCAAGGCCAAAGGACGAAACACCATCAAGTGCGGGATCTACCAAGGAGATGCTCTGTCCCCACTGCTGTTCTGCATGGGCCTGAACCCCCTCAGTGAGATCATTAACAAGACTGACAACGATACCGACTATGGAGTGGAGCAGTCATCAGCCACCTCCTGTACATGGATGACATCAAGCTGTATGTCAAGAATGAACGAGACATCGATTCACTGATCCACACCACCAGGATATACAGCAATGATATCGGGATGTCGTTCGGACTGGAGAAATGTAGTCGGATGATAACAAAGAGAGGGAAGGTAGTCCGAATGGAGGGGATCGAACTACCAGAAGGCAACATTGCAGACACAGAGGACAGTTACAAGTACCTGGGGATCCCGCAGGCAAATGGGAACCATGAAGAGGCTGCTAGGAAAGCTGGAAGCATCAAGTACCTGCAGAGGATCAGGCAAGTCCTGAGGAGTCAGCTGAAAGGTAAGAACAAGATCCGGGCTATCAACACCTACGCCCTGCCCGTGATCAAGTAGCCTGCTGGGATAATAAGCTGGACAAAGGAGGAGATAGAAGCCACTGATATCAAGACCAGGAAGCTCCTGACCATGAATGGAGAGTTTCACCCCAAGTCCAGCACCCTGAGGCTGTATGCAAGGGGAAGGAAGGAGGCTGGGGACTGGTTAACCCTAACCCCAACCCTAACCTCCTAGGCTCAGAGAAGAGCTGGAGAAGATGTAGATGGTGAAGGTAACAGTGGTCCCAGTGGTAATCGGAGCACTAGGTGCAGTACCTCCAACGCTAGGCGAGTGGCTCCAGCAGACCCCAGGAACAACATCGGAGATCTCTGTCCAGAAGAGCGCAGTCCTAGGAACAACTAAGACACTGTGCAGGACCCTCAAACTCCCAGACCTCTGGTAGGGGACCCAACCACTGCATCACTGTTTGTTACAGTGTGGGGTTTCCCAGCTGTAGAACAGTCAGGGTGCCCACACTGACACTGCAAAAGCACCAAGAATGTGCATGTGAGCATCAGAATTGAACCAAATGAGAAACAATGAAGGAAGTGCCCTGGTCTGATGAATCACATTTTCTTTTACATCATATGCATCGCTTACCTGGGAAACACGTGGCACTGGGATGCACAATGGGAAGAAGGCAGAAGCAGTGTCATGCTCTGGTCAATGTTCTTCTGGGAAACCTTGGGTTCTGTCATCCATGTGGATGTTACATTGACATGTAACATTGACCTAAGCACTGTTGCAGACTATGTACACCCTTTCATGGAAACTGTATTTCTATTGCAGCAGGAGTTGCAGTGTTGACTTACCCTTCTAGTCTCAAACTAATCAAGGATCTATGGGATGTGCTACACAAATAACCCCCATCCATGGGGAGGTCCCACCTCACAACCTACAGGACTTAAAGGATTTGTTAATAACATGTTGCTTAGCACCTGTCAGGGCTCATTTGGCAGTAAAGTTGGGACCAGCAACATGTAAAAATGCTTAATAATGTAATTTCTCAGTGCAGTACCTCAACCTATATCAATATGCGGACAGAGATGTGTTTTTGTGCAAAATTATCTTATGAATACAACACACATAAACATGTAACTGCTTTTTGTTTTCATAGCATAATGCAGTTTACGATAGGAAGAGTAGTACTAGGCTTCACATACAACATCAGGTCAATTATCAGGCACTGTCTTATCTGAAAGAGCTCAAAGTACCATATCTTTTGATTCATATTTTTTCATAAAGTATATAGTTATTGCTGGAACAGGTGATCCAGAATCCTCCTTAACTTAGTTATGCCACAATAGGCCTAGGCTGATTGGGCCTCCCCATGATGTTTGGACACACCTACCCTCTGTGGCCTCATCCTTCAAAGGCCACAAAGGATTTAAAGGCCCACGGCACACTGTCACCTAGCATCATTATCATTATTATCTAACAAAATAAAACAGTGACGGTCTGGAAAAAACAAGATCAACAACAACATTTTACAAATTATACATCCAAAGTATCTTTAATCATATTTATTTATTTACATTTATGTGAAATCATGCATGATGGGAAAAACATAATTATGAATACAGGCCTGTATTCATAGTGTCTTGCACAATGAAATTGCTAGCACATAAATTCAACAACCTTCACCCATAGTTCACAGCAGCCACGCGCACAAAGAAGGCATCGCACATTCGAGAGTGTCTGCTTTGCAAGCGCTGCAGCCGATTTACACTCTCATGAATAACTCTGCTCTGGGAACTCAAATCTGCTCTGCAGCTTTGACAGAGCGAGTCCTGCAGAACAGCTCCTAATGTGATTGGTAACTTTCAAAGCAGTGACGCCACAGGCCTCTATGATGGACAGTTCAGGTTACTGCGTTAAACCAAGTTACATTGTGGCAGCAGCACAAGTGCAGTTTTAAACCATGTTTGTTTACAATTTGGAAAATTAAATTTACAAAGTTAACTATGAATGGTTATTGTTCGATGTGTATTACTATTATTTATTTTTATTTTTCATTAAGCACAATATTGTTGTGTCTTGAGATGAATTACAGAAAGACCAAAAAGGCAAAAAAATTTCAGTAGCAGAAATACAAGCAAAACAATGCAGCCATAAAAGGTGAGGAATAGTTACTTTGTTATGTACTTATTAATTTTTAAAAGACGCCATTCAAGATCCACTCCAACTCCACTTTTGTAAATCATGTATTACAGTATTTCCTCTCGACTGACTTCTTGTGGGACCTTGAATGTGGTTTTTCCTGTTGTTCCTCTGAGTTTGTTTAATTTTTCATTGCTAGCTCCAATTTAACTGCTGATCAAGTTGTAATCCTAAGGTAACAAACTTCAGTTGTATTTTTTCCCGCTGCATATTTTTTATATCTCTGAAAGTTACAGAGGAAGCTGACATTAAAAATTCAAAATGAATGCATGTTTAGTTTTGTGTGTCACTGACTTTTCATTTAGACAACATAAAACTTAAACAAGAATAAACCAGGACACAAAATGAAGAAGTTAACCTGTGATAGATCGACGACCTGTCTGGCTTCATATGCATATGAAGTTGAATTACATCCCATTCCTAATTCATGGGGTTTAATATGATGTCACTGTTTACAGAAGGGGTCTATAAGGTTTAGGAGTTTCTGTGGGAATTTTTGGCCATTGTCCCAGAAGCACATTTGTGGGGTCAGACACTGATGTTGGACAGGAAGGCCGGGCTCGCAGTCTCCTCTCTAATTCATCCTGTAAGGTGTTTTATCGTGTTGAGGTCAGGACTCTGAGCAGGCCAGTCAAGTTCTTCCCCACCAAACTCATGACTCACTCTTTGTGCACTGGTGCCCAGTCATGTTGGAACAGGAAGAGTTGCGGGGCCTCCCTGCTACTACTGCAGATAAGGAGGCGGTCTGCTTTCCTCCACCCCAGAGAGAAGGGTTACATCTCTAGGTACGGTTTGCCCCTCTGGGGGCAGGGGTACCTGGACCTGGGATATAAATGGCCTGTATTTATATAGCGCTTTACTAGTCCCTAAGGACCCCAAAGCGCTTTACACAACCAGTCATCCACCCATTCACACACACATTCACACACACTGGTGATGGCAAGCTACGTTGTAGCCACAGCCACCCTGGGGCGCACTGACAGAGGCGAGGCTGCCGGACACTGGCGCCACCGGGCCGTCTGACCACCACCAGTAGGCAACGGGAGAAGTGTCTTGCCCAAGGACAAAACGACCGAGACTGTCCAAGCTGGGGCTCTAACCGGCAACCTTCCGATTACAAGGCGAACTCCCAACTCTTGAGCCACGATCGCCCATATAGAGTATGTTTGGGGAGTGTGAATATGTGTACAGTGTCTATTTGTGTCTGTCTCCACGTGAGTGCCGAGTATTTGTTTGTGTATATGGGGGTGGGAATGCACGTTTGTGTCTGCGTGCGCCTGTTCGAAAGTGTCTATATGTCAGCTTGAGTCTTAGACTCCACCTCTCTGGGAACATCTCAGGCTCTCCGAGGTATGGAGGCCTATCTCCCCCCGGGCTACAGGCGCCAGGCTGGGCCCCTTCCAGGGGTGGGGTGCCCTCAGGCCTCTGGGCCTGAGGCCTGGTCCTCTCTAGCACAGCTGGCTGCAGTCAGAGCCCGCGGGCACGTCACTGCAAAGTAAATCTGCTTGGCATCTTTCTTGGCCTTCAGACAACAATTCTGATGGCTAAATATCCAAACAGGATAGGCAAAAAAAAAAAAAACCCAAAAAGTTTCTTCACTGAATTAAGGGGAAAAGTCAATTCCTGAAAAACAACCACACCATAATTCCCCCTCCACTAAACTTTACACTTGGCAACCGCACTGTGATTTTGGCCAACCACTTTGTGGCTTAGTTGTTGTTGTTCTCAGTTGCTTCCACTTTCTTATAATGCCTCCAACAGCTCACTGTGAAATATTTAGTAGTGAGAAAATTTTGTGACAGGTGGCAATAATATTACTTTTAGCACAGTGCATGAGTTACTTCCTGTTCATGGATTACAATTGTACACCATAAGTGAAAGGAAGATTAGCATATTAATCTACATTACCAGGATCTACAGCAAGAACATCAGGATCTCATTGCTCAATGGTGGCAAAGAGATTTAAGGACAAGCAGGGGAAGAAGGCGATATAGCTATACAAAATTATAGCAACGCCAGGAAGAAGGAACATGAGAAGCTTGAGAAATACCAAGGGCTAAGAGAAGAGGTAGAAGATGTGGATGGGGAAGCAACAGTGGTTGCCTTTACCCAACTGGACGAGTGGTTCCAGCAGATCCCTGAATCGACACTGGAGATCTCTGTCCAGAAGAGTACAGTCCAAGGAACAGTAATAATACTGTGCAGGACCCTCAAGCTCCCAGGCCTAGGGTAGACAACCCAAGCTTCAAAGACTGGCTGCAGGGTGAGTGTGGATTTTTTCATTTTTTCTAGTACCAAATATTTGAAGTACAGGCAGGTGTACAGGTCTAGGAAAGTAGATTTGTTGGGTGATATATCTGTGATGAACCTAATCCGAAGAAAAGCAGTAGTTCACACCAGCTTCCAATTAGAAATCACTGACCCATACGGTCTTCTGAAATGTGTTTTACATATCTTATAGACACATCATCAACATTGTTTTCTTTACTCCATTATATTGATTTTAAAAGGTCCAATTATTCAACATCTTGCCATTTTCAAATAACCACCACATTTCATTAAGATGGAAATGTGCTTTAATTGACATAAGTCCTGTGACCTTCCAAGCACAGGATGGCTCCTCCAATGGATACCTCACTTCCAACTTCTAATGATTGCAGGGCTCATTATGACTACTGGTTCCCAGCTGCAAGGCTATTATCTGTCATAGAAACTGATGTCCCTTCAAACAGCATCCAGGAGCACAAGCCTCTGTGTGTACGTGTGTGAGCTGGAGCATATGAAAGCATGCGTAAGGTGGTTTGAGGGAGTGATGGAACCATGGTACCAGCCTGCCACAGGGCTTGTCTTGCTGTGGTAGATGCAACATTAATAAACTGCATCATCTCAGAGAGAAAGGGAGACCGATAGAGACAGATAGGAGAAAGGCTTCCCAGCTTAGTGTATGAAGGAAACTGTGACTCATTACACACCATTAAACACTTAAAAAGAAAGCCTTTTTTAATAAACATGAGCTTTCCAGAAGCGCCATCTATACTTTGCACTGATTCATCTAACATGTCCATGTGGTGTCATCCACCTTTGATTTAATGAGTGTTACACAGTTTATTTGATAGTATATTTATTGAACAACTGCTTAGCAGATGACCTTCTGCTAAATAGTACAACAATGTGCCACAAACACCAAGATGAGCTAAATCGTTACAAACATCTTTTGAGAGAAGAGTGTTAGGAGATGCACGAACACAAGTTTCAAGTGATAGGACTCATATGGACTGCTGTTAATAGTGCCAGATACCACAAAGCCTTTTCTAACAGAGTTCATCTCTCACCTGTTGGAAGCTGTTTTGTTGGAATATTAGGGATCGATAGGATGTTAGACTCTGATCATAATGTCTTGGCAAATCATTCTAAATTGGTTTTCTTATTCATTCATTGATTTCTTTATTGGATTTTTGCTTTTAACATTCCACTTGGATAATAGTTCATATAAAGGCTGAACTATTAAGTCAATGGCAAGAATAAAACTCAAGCATGTGTAATGAAATTAAAGAAATGAATGAATTTAACAGTTTAACAGTTTAGTTTAACATGAAAATGGAAGAAGGCAGAGCCCAGTGACCTTTCACCTTGCTGGGTGCAGCACATGAGCAGATAAGACTGAGTGTGTAAATGCATTTTCTTTAATGGCAAACATGATTGAATGTACTTCAATGTTACACGTATTTCCACATTCACGTGTTTTATTGAGGAAGTTTTGTGTATACACAAACACCACAACACCTCGGCGAAACACAAACAATGAAATAGGGTTGTCATGACGACTCTATTTCTGGGTGGAGGCACATGTAGCATTGGATGAAGCTTGTCTGTCAGTGGGCTGCAGTGCATTAAAGACACAAGCCCTACAAAAATAATGTCTTGTTATTCTATACCGCTACATAATGTTATTACTAATATTCCTGGAACATCTTTAAACAAAACCTTTTAAAACTGGAAATACTTGCTATCCTAATAATGCTGGAGTAACAATGTCATCGTAGGAAGTCATTGCAGCCATGCAGCAGCTAACTGACTAACCTCAGATTGTGGATGCGGTCACATCTTCATGTCATATGATGTCTTTGTCTCTACCAGCTTTAACAAGTCGTTTAATTGAAAACAATGAAGTGTTTTCCTACTTTCTCTCAGTGATACTATGAGCTAACTATAGCTCTTTAGCTAGGTGATCCAATCACTGAAGCTTCTTCTGGGTGCTCCATTGTTCCACTGCTGCAGTAGCTCCACACATTGGATTCATGTCCTTTGTGATGCAGCTCCAAAGGGATTGTTTTCTCTTCTTGGGATCAAGCTGAGGATCTTCGGCTTGTTTAAACCACTCGACTAAAAACTTCACCAACATTTCCTCATATTCTAATACCTAATACCTGCAGGTCATCTACTGATCAGGAGGTTGGTGGTTCGATTCCTGGCTTTCCCCTAGTCTGCATGCCAAATATCCTTGGGCAAGATACTAACCCCATGTTGCTCTCCGATGTATCCATCGGAGAGTGAATGTGTATGAATGCTAGATAGGCACTAACAGATTAGAAAAAGTGCTTGGGTGAATGGGTGTGATTGGGTGAATGAATTAGTTGTATAAAGCACTTTGAGTGCTCAGATAGAGTAGAAAAGCGCTATATAAGAACCAGTCCATTTACCATCTACAAATGAACTATAACTATTTCCTAAGCATAAACATATTAAAAAGCCAGTAAAATTGGTGAATGTAACTTAAACAAAATGAAGTTTTTGAAAAATAATGTTTGAATATCAAAAAACTGAAAAAAATAGTTTATCATTGGGTTAATGTATATTAATGATAAGGGCAATGTCATTAAAGCAGTGTGGTACAGTGTGCATGATGCTGAATCCTGGGTCGATCCTGATGCATTCGTGTGTGTGCGAATGTTAGAAAAGGTGCTTGTATCAATGTGTGGTTGGGTGAATGAGGCTTGTAGTATAAATTGCTTCGAGTGCTCATTAAGAGTAGAAAAGTGCTATATAAGTTCCGGTCCATTTACATGACTTATATATTGTAAGTCATCTAAGGAAATATGAGGATCAGCCTTGCAGATTTGGTATCAGTGGGAGCTTTTGCATCGCTCCAGTAAACAGAAGAGTAAACAGAAGCCTTGTTCCCTTCCTAAATGTTTATTACATGCCTTCTGCTGTGACAAACCTCAACATGCAAGGCTGCAGAGGCTAATGGGATTTCACCATATGGACCGACATATTGCACACATTCATCTTGTATGAAAGTGTTTTTTTGATGAAATGCATTAACTTTTCTACTTAACTAACATCTCACCTAAGCTTCCTACCCCTTTCTATTCACTGGACAAAGAGGGAAAACAAGGAGAAACCAAAGAGATTTCTGTTTGTTTGCCGTCTTTTTCCAGCCCTGGCAGCCAGCCTGGCTTTGAGAGGAGGCCGTCTTAGAGCTTTTGGAGAAAAGCTAATGGTGAAGGCGATGTTATTGACCCCCAAGGGCTACAGACAGGCAACTGAATCCAAAGTTCAAGTCAAACACTAAGGTCTAACAGTAGCTGTTTTACTGGCTGTAAACATTGATCATTCCACTTGTCCAACACTTTCAGAGCTGGAGGAACTCCAGGCTACAGGCCACAGTGGCTTGATGTGAGAAAAAGAGCAAAGGTAAGAATATTACACAGATACGGGCGACACGGGCGGTTGCCCGGCATCACGGGCATCGGCAAAAAAAAGAAAAGAAATGCTCGTACCCATGCTGCCCCAACATCAGCCAGCGCATATTGGGAATGGCATAGGCACCGATCGTTTTCTATCGCCCATTTGCTGGGAGTAAGGTCGCCCTCCGTTTGCGAGGTGCGCCTGCTGCTTGCGGCACAGGGAGGAGAGGGCGGGGCGGCGGGGGATTCTCTGGCTGGCTGGAGCAGCATCTAATAACCAACTCGCAAAATAAAACAAAATAAAAACAAACCAACAAACATGAAAACACCAGACATCATGATACTGACTTATAATTTGCACCGATGGTTTTTCGAAATTCTGTACTTGAAAAGTGAGCGCGAGAGCCCTCGGTGCGCCTGCTCGCTGCAGAAGTCAAAGTAAACTTTATTGTCATCTCCGCTACATACAGTCCAGTATATAGAGAGACGAGACGACGAGGCTCCAGTTACAGCAGTGCAAGTAAACAAACAATATATATAAGAAGAGTAAGAAAATAAATATACACTTTAGGACTAGAGATGGCACGATACCACTTTTTTATGTCCGATACCGATATCATAAATTTGGATATCGGCCGATAACGATATGAATCCGATATAGTGTGTTTTTTAATCAATAAAACTGTTTTTTTAATATCTTGCTGCATTTTGTATAAGTTCATACTCAAGTTTAAATAAACAACAACACTAAAGCTATTCTGTTATACCTGTATGTAAAAAATACACTGCACCCAAAATATTTCATAGTTCAGCAATACTGATCAATCTAATAAACTTAAACCTGCACCATCCTTCCTATTCTGGTATTTTAAAGAGTACTTAGCAGAAATATTAAGCAACCTAACTAATAGGGTTGCAAACTCCCAGCAAAAAAAAAAAATAGGGAACCACCCCCCACCCTCCACCTCATGATGCTTAATCGACGTAATCAACTTTAATTTGATGCAGTGTGGGGAAGAAAAATGCAGAGAAATAAATTATTTTTCAAGAATAATTAAATATATTCAACATCTTTCTTCTACAGAATTGCAGACTGCACAGATGGTACTTTCCCAAAGGAAAAAGTACTGTAGCTTACTAGGGTATATTAGACTTAACAGTTACTATATACAGTAATGGACTTCTATACATTTTACATCAGATTAAAACTTTGGGTGTAAGATTCAGATAATTATTTATTGAAAGCTAGACATTTTAAATGAGAATAGGAAAGAAAAGAATGTCTTTGTGCCCCCTTTTCCCTGTTAATGCCCTATCGGCCCCCCTGGCTAAACTTTGCTAGATCCGCCCCTGCACAGTTACCAGCCGTCAGCTACGTAGAAAAGGATCCTGGTGTACAAAGTAATATTAAATAAATTCTAACAACAGGTCATCAAGCTTAAACGTGCTGCTGTTGTTCAGCCGCTGGTTTCCTCTTTCTGGAGCGAAGTGGGCCAAAAACAAACAAGAGAGACGGACTCCCGACAGAAAAGCCGATCAGCTGATCATTAAGCAGTTTCACGATTGAAGTAGCAGCAGGAGAGGGAGAGAGAGAGAGAGGAGGCACTCGCTCCATATATCGGTTGTTAAGCTTAACGTGGGAATGCTTTACAAACATTCAGAGATGAACTTACACACTTGCTTTACTTCTCTCTGGGATAACTTCCTCGGAGAAGAAATGCCGGTTTGGTAGCGAGGCTACAAATACACACAGCCGCTCTATCACGTGAGCACACTGCTCCGAAGTGCTACGGTTATGAGCCGAGTTACGCCGTGTCGCAAGTTTTGTGAGGTGCTTTTTTGATATTTAATGGATCGGATTATATTTTTTATTTCTCTCTGATATCCGATCCAGTAATTTACGTCAGTATCGGACCAATACCGATACGTAATATCAGATCGGTCCATCTCTATTTAGGACTAGGGGTAAAGGGATCAATAACAATTTAAAATTTATAATTTACAGTTTGATGATTTAAAATCTGACACACAACCCGTCGAAAGGGGAGGGGGCCGGCTGCTTCCAAATAGAGCACATTTCATTCATAATGATGTCAGTCCAAGCCCATTATGGATTCAAGGTTTGAATCCTGGGTTGTGCGAAATCCCAGAAATACACCTTAGACAAAGCGAATCTGTGAACTAAGGTGTAGGTCTATTAGGTTATGTTGTGGTGATCCTCAGGTTGGGGGATGGGTGTTCATACTGGAGTGCAAAATTAAAACCAATGGAAGATGGACAAGAAAAGTTCAAAGCCATCAGGTGCTCAGTTTAGAAAAAAGAGAAAAGAAGAGGAGGAGAAACGAGCAAAAGATACAGGCAAGCAGATGTGTCATTGGATAATAGCAGGTCATCCTGAAACAATCAGAATACTTTATCAATCCCTAAGGAAATAATGTGGGGGGGGGGGGGGGGGGGGGGCAGAGGGAGTGTTCGCCCGGGGCGCCAAACAGGCTAGGACCGCCACTGCAGTCACACATGAATACAGCACCTACAGCTGCACACTGAGGTGTCACGTTTAGCTAAGGTACCTCTGAGATGGTTGTGTGGGTCAGGAGTTACTCAGGACAGCATATTTGGCACCAACAACCATGCCACACTCAGACTCAGTGAAATCAACACTGGTGCTAGCTTAGCACTTTAGCAGACTGTCTTCACCATGTGCACATGCCTAGATACACTGATT
This sequence comes from Pelmatolapia mariae, assembly GCF_036321145.2. Classification (NCBI taxonomy): domain Eukaryota; kingdom Metazoa; phylum Chordata; class Actinopteri; order Cichliformes; family Cichlidae; genus Pelmatolapia; species Pelmatolapia mariae. The sequence goes on from NC_086228.1 coordinate 29,577,073, forward strand.
TGCTGCAACGTGATTGGCTAATTAGAATTTTGCAGTTGAATAGATGTACCTGACAAAATGTCCAGTGAGCATTTTTAACTTTTTAAACTCTAACATGTTCCACTTAATATTGTAGAGTCAGAGCTCGCGTGGGTTGGCTAAAGATGAAGTCGTCAGGTGGCAGAATGGATTCTGGAGGTATGTATGAATTTAATCAGCAACAGTGACAATGTTGCCCAAGTAAACCACTTGATCTCATTTACTCCTTTGAAAACCAATGTTGTGATTTCCAAAGTGGGATGAAAGAACTCTGAAAAGAATCTGGAGCTTATGGGAAAAAGCTGCAGTCTGTGTGTGGGAGGTGTACAATCACCAGCAGCAAATCTTCAGCACGTTAAATTCAATTACTTGAAAGGAGGAAGAATATTTGCTTACTCTGTTCCTGTTTTCTTTTCCACAAACATAAACTAAATGATATGTGAGTGTTTCTTCACTTACATAATATTAGGCAGCAGATGCAGTTGTGTTCTGCAGGAATAGCTTACATGTAAAAAAATTAAAAAAGCAATCTAGTCTCTGATCTCCACAGAGTCAATCAAATGAAAGAGAAATATTAAGGGGTTTTTTTAACTTGCAGAAACTGAAGTTGGTGACCATCAAAAAGGTGAGGAGGATGTTTTCATCAGGTGGCACAGCCATGAGAATCGCTGTGGACCATCCATCATTGACCTGGTCTGAGCACATGAGCACCGTGGTCCAAGTGGTCCTTGACAGTAAAATAGAGCCGAGCCACTTGAACACTGGCTAACCTCTGCTCACAGCACAGTCATACCAATACTAGTGGGTACAGAAGTTTGAAGGGAAAAAGCAAACATAAAAACAGCTTTGTGCTCAAAAAGAAAAAAAATATGTGTCTGACTAAACTGGCAAAAAAAGAAAATCCTCCAAGTCTTACTTTAACAGGCATCGATTCCAAACATAGGCAGCTGAATTAAAAGTAGGGCAGAGTGAAGCTTTGCAGGTACATTTGGTGCAATCCAATACACAGCAGTAGTCTATGGATTCATTCACAGCCCTAGAGAAACGCATGTGTCTCGCACCCACAGCAGTTCATTCTCCTTGAAGTACGAGGCATTCTGAAAGATGTGTAGCATTATCTTTGTGATTAAACACTAGCTTATTTGAAAAGCTTGGATATCTCATGCATTTGTAGAACCCCAGTGACTGAAACATAAACAAATACATGTTTATGCATCCTTCTATGTGTATATTCAGTTGGCTGAGTCAGAGGGAAGTCCAACTTTCAGAACAATCATCGAGTTTAATATATGTTCCATAAGCACCTCTCTGATTTATTCTGAAAGAAACTGAATTTAGAAAAATGTGCAGGATGTCATTAAATTCTTCAGCAGTTTCTGCAAAACACTTTTAGAAACATGGTTTGTGATGGAACTATTATTTCAGTTTTTGTATCAGACCTGAGAGGCTCGGACAGATCCGTGGATTTACCTTCTCCAACAGGAAACATGCCTACATTGTTCTGATAGTTTTGTATTTTGTTACCAGCAAATAAAGTTTTTTCTCCAACAGAATGCAGTGTTTATTTTAACTGCTATATTTTAACCTTGTTTTTTGCTTTTAAGAGTGTGATGATGATAAAGAAATATCCAGTACTGGTTTATGTTTCACAACCTTTTCATAGTAAAGAAAGGGGCTGGATGACCTCAGCTGACCTCTACAAACTTTTATTAATTCTTTAAAATGATAGCAGCACAAATGTTTGACACGACTTTTGTTGGATCTGAAGAAGGTGGGGGGCCAACTCCACTCATGTAGTTTACCGAGCTGACCTCTCCCCGGCCACTGTCACTGAAACCTTGACTCAAACCACTTTGTGTTGTCGTTGCCTCCATTTCGCTGGTACGAGTCTCGATGGCACAGACCTACTGCTGAGTACATGCAGTGTTGTAAGTTATTTTTAACTTTGTTGAAATGGTGATTAGTGACTTAATGACCTGACTAACCCAAAGCTCAGATCTTTCCAAGTAACCTTATCTGAATCCATGATGTGTCTTTGGACTACTAATAGAAAGAGGATATTCTGGTGCGGAGGCACCTTTTGAGCCACCACATCAGGGTTTTACAATCATAGCGTTTTTCTGATTATTTTTTTTTTCCATTTTAATGATATTCCAGCACAGACACTCAGAAACAAACAGATATACAGAGAGAGGTGTTTAAAAACTTGATAGCTTGTGGAAAACACTTTACAAAGTCTCGGCTACTGGTTTTGACTTTTTCTTCCCTGATAGGTGGCGACACCTACCATTCATGAGAATACTGCAGTGGCTTTCTGCGTGGTAACAGCAGGTATGGCTGTAGCTCAGGCGGTAGAGCAGGTCATCTACTGATCGGAAGGTTTGATTCCTGGCTTCCCCTAGTCTGCGTGCCAAATATCCTTGGGCAAGATACTAATCCCAAATTGCTCTCGGAGTATGAATATGTGGGTGTGAATGTTAGCTAGAAAGCACTTAGAAAATATGCTTGTGTGAGTAGGTGAATGCACAAGTTGTGTAAAGCGCTTTGAGTGCTCAGAAGAGTAGAAAAGTGCTTCATAAGAACCAGTCCATTTACTATAAATACAAGTGTCTGGAAAGCAAGGTTGGGGTGGTGAACAAAATGACCATTACTGCAGGTATACTGGGGCCTTAATGGAATGCCTGTGCCTGAATCCCATCAAAGTAGCCGAAATAGCGCCATCTACTGGCAAACATATCCAACCATGTGAAGTGTAAACTTGAACACTCATGTCCTTATCCTGTCTTCCTTCTCTCACCCCAACCAATCACAGCAGATGGCCCCGCCCCTCCCTGAGCCTGGTTCTGCTGGAGGTTTCTTCCTGTTAAAAGGGAGTTTTTCCTTCCCACTGTCACCAAAGTGCTTGCTCATAGGGGGTCATATGATTGTTGGGTTTTCTCTGTATTATTGTAGGGTCTAGCGTACAATATAAAGCACGCTGAGAAAATTGTTGTTGTGATTTGGCCGCAACTTTTAGTTATTTTAGTAATCGAGTAATCTGTGGATTACTCCATTAATTAATTGAGTAATCGGATAAGAAATACTTTTATCTATGTTCCATATTAACTTAATTAAGGTACATTTCTGTTGGCTGTGAAAATAGCTTTTATTTGTTTATGTTTAAAAGTAACTCAGTTTAATTAACACAACATTATATATCATTTCACTTTCAATCTGAAAAATCTTATGAAAGTCTTAAAATGAATCTGGTCTAGTACACCCCATGCCCCCCTTTAGCCCCACCCCTGCTTTCCCATGTAAAATAGGACGGCTGCCATTAGTTAGCTTAAACAGCTAGCTGTACAATTTAAACATGCTCAGCGTGGTGTGTAAACAGACCAGCCATGATGCCATCATCATCATCAATACTTCTGCCACTGGGTTTTCAGTGTTTTTGTTTAAAACTGGGGGCTCTGTGAGCTTAACGTTGTCAAATGTGTTATTCCCACACTGCTCCTAAATACGTTTGTATTGCAGGTCTGTTTTTAGTGGCAAATGCAGTTCACATTTCCATGGCGACAGTGGCGCGCTATAGAGCCATGCGTTAAACGAAGCACCAAAGCAAAGAATTTGTGCCGAGAATTTTTTATAATCATATTATTGGAAAACATCAATGAATCATTTCAGCCCTAAAATTAAATCTAAACTGTAAAACACACACATCCATCTCTGCTCTTCCAGAGAACCCAGAGAGAACCCATTCAAACAAGTAGAACATGGGAACTCCACACAGAAACATCGAACCAGGACCTTCTTCTGTGTGTTGCTGCACAAACATAATATTTTAAGTACAATGAAAGTAAAATAAAATCTTGCAGTACCTCAACTTTTGTCCCATTTGCAATGACGATAACATTAGCCACTATCTCTGAACTGGTAACTACAGGAATGAGCCACACCATCACTGATATCATCACCTACTGACAACCAAGGACTTTACAACACGTCCAACAATTAGTAAGCCAGAATATCTATACACATTTACACCAGAACACTTTCGTTATGGATGGCAGGTTTCACTTGAGGAGATCGGGACAGATAGAACAGCATGAGGACAATACTGGTTCTCTGCTTAGACTGTTCTCCATGACCTGGACTTGCATAAGCAGCAGAAAATAGATGGAAGTCAGCTCTGTCTACAAGACAAGTGTGACAGTAACTCACATTTGTATAAAGACGGGTATGTTGACAGGTCTGTGTACAGAAAGCACGTGTGTCTCTGCAGAGAAACCACAAGACAATGATGAATGAAACCGATTCCATGAAATCTCCAATATGTGCCACTTAAGAATGGATAAGCTCATCAGAGCTGTTTTCACATGAGCCCAGTGGTGTTCATATGCTGCAGATGACATGAAATCATTAAGAAGTATTAGCTGCAGCTGTGTCTTTGCTGGTGTGACACCCACATGTCTCTGTGATGGCGTGTTTCCACAGCTCATAGGTTCAATCTTCACAGTCGTAATGGTAACTGTGCTTCTGAGTTTTTATCAGTGAAACATAACAAATTAATTTTTTTTTCCAGAAGCATAGAGCTGAGTCTTATAACAGTTTGTCTATCAGTGATTTGGTATAAAGCCATTTTAAATGATCTCTGTCATTTTCTTAAACAGATGACATTTATTTATCTTTTAAGACTAGAAAGCTTGCTGCTAAAGCATTTCTTTGCACAAGCCCTCCCACTCACCTCATGGAAGCGTTTGCATGAAGCATGCTGCAACAAATTTTTGAAGTGATCAACAATAACGGTGGAGCTGCTCACCACTGAGTTCATGTTTGGAACTTTGATTTCTGTTTTCGGGGATTTAAAGGTTTTTTGAAGGTGTTGTTGTAAACTGTTGATCAGCTGTAAAACAGCCTGTTTCAGTTTAAGCGTTGTTTTCAATAAACTGCATGCTCCGAAAAATGTTTTGTCTCACTCCCGTTTCTTCTTGATATATGGTAAAGCTCTACTTGGAGGTTGTATTGAGTTCCCATACCCTGATTTTATAAACAAGATTAAATAATCCCTTAAATTCCCAAGCCAGCAGTTTTAATGAGCACCCAAATGCAACAGAAGTTTTCCCCATGAGGTGGCATTAACAGTCTCTGCATTCATTACTAAGACTTCGGACTTGTTTCTTTGCTTGTTTTCTTTGTAGGTTTGTTGCCGTGCATTTGAAAGTGGCTAACACAGTGATAAATCTAACCGTTTAAATTAGTGTGTGCGTTTGTGTGTTTATGAATGCATGTGTACCTACATATTACTCATAATTTGGGGACATGCATTTCATTACATGGCCACATTGTGGGGACTCAGTTTCTCCTTTTCTGTTTTTCAGTCTTTGATATTTTTCTTATGGAAGTTTTGGCATCATTTGCCTTTTCCAGTTTGTACCGTTTGGTCTATTAGCTTTTCTTTGTTTGTTTCTTCTTCGTTTCTGAAATGATGCTCTTGGCTTTCCGCCATTAAGAACCAAAATCTGAGTTTCATTAATGTTTGCTCATTAAACTATAATTGTGGTACTTGGATACAAACTAAAAAGAGACAGCTTTTGTTCCTGTGAATTTATTTTGAAATCTGGTATTTAGCTGATTTCGGGGAGTTGACTCCTCTGCTTGGTGCATGCTCAGTGTTCAGCACCTGAAGGCTGGTTTGGAGCACATCACTCTCTGTTCTGTTTCACACTTTTTTGTTTCACCTGCTTTAACCTGCCCGTGTGATTGAAACAAATTTGCCACATTTGTATCTTTATACTGTTGTGTTCTGACAGAAGCCTCTGGCTACAAAATACGTTTTTTTAAACTTGAACTAAACTTTTCTTCAATGAAACAGATACTCGTGTGCACAATCTGAAAACATGCAGTATGTTCACAATGAAATGCCACATCTGTGCTTCTGACTGGTTTTATTGATATTTTGAACACATGGAACTGATTTCTATTAAACTGGGGTAGAGCTTTACATTACACCTCTGTAATAGCATGTAACACTGGTGTCCCGATGTGGAAATAAGTGATAATAACCACATAAGAGCATTTAATTACCATGCAATGGCAATGACTAAGTAGTAGATTACCGACCCTGGTTTTGATTAATATCGAACTGAAGTTTATAATGGGGAAATAACTCGAGGTAATAATGTGGAAACAATAGTGGTAATAGTAATATCACAGACTGTAAACAGTACAAGAGTAATCTGGAATCAAACATGTTGAACCGGTGATGTGCAGCGCTACTAAAGTCACAGTAATAAGATAATAAAGGTCGATGTTTTCACATATTATGATACTAATGCCATGTTACATTGATGAATGTTAGACTTATCTCATATATTCCATCCTCAGAATTCTCCTTTGTTTAAATGTAATAATATGAATATTAAATATTTAACGCTGTGGTTTGCCTGGAAACATTTGTGATAGTTTGAATCAGGGCTGCAAAATGCAAAACGACATGTTTACGTTTAATTTTGAAGTAATAATACATTAAACCAAATACCTAATTGATGGTGATGGTAATGCTATCCACAGCCATGCCACTCTCTTGCCCTCTCTGCTCATTACACCATAGCCTCTGGTGAAAGTCCTGACACCCCTCCCCCACCTGTCACTTTCACTCACGATCAGGTTCAGAGATGAATGAGGAGACTCCACTCAGACAGGTCTGCTGGACCAGACGGGGTGAGTCCCCGTGTCTCGAGGCCTGTGCCCCCCAGCTTGGTTGATGATGAGTCTGAGTCTGCATGGGGTCCCAGTGCTGTGGAAGACATCATGCCTCGTCCCTGTACCAAAGACGCCACATCCCAGTGACTCCCAGGATTACAGGCCTGTGGCACTGACCTCCCACGTCATGAAGACCCTAGAATGACTCATCGTGGACCAGCTCTGACCTATAGGCAGACCACATCAGGATCCCCATCAATTTGCTTACCAGCCCTGACTCTGAGTTGAGGACGCCATGATCTACCTGCTCAATCGTGTCTACACCCATCTGGACCAGTCAGCGAGCACTGTGACGGTCACATTTTTACACTTTTACAGTACATTCAACACCATCAGGCCGAGCCTGCTGGGTGAGAAGCTGACAGGGAGACAGGTGGATGCTTCTCTGATGTCCTGGATTGTTGATTAGCTGACAGGAAGTCCACAATATGTGCAGTTTTAAACACTGTGTGTCTGACAAGGTAATCAGCAACACTGGGGCACCAAAAGGGACTGTTGTCTTCTCTTTACTATTCACGTTCTGCACCACAGACTTCAGTCACGCACTGAATCATCTGCAGCTCAACATGACAAAGGCCAAGAAAATAACTGTGGAAAGCAGTGTATAGGAATTTCTTTTACTTATGTATTAATCACATTATTTTATTGTATAATGCCTTGGTGCCACTGGATTTTAACATGTCTGACACCCATACTGTAAGACAAATGGTGGGGGTCTATTTAGGAAGTTGGGGGAAGCAGACCACTCAGCAGGAAGGAATCTTTTGTCTCTTCGAGGACTCTGGGAGGTAGCAAGGGAGTGTGAACCTTAAGGTGTGAAACAGCTGTGTACTGCCTTTTGTTCCTGGAGAAGGTATTTAACTGAGAGCCATACTAGGCTCAGTGAGAACTCTGCTGACCGTCTGTCCCGCGGACATGCAGGCTCTCCATCAAGCTTGGTTGTCTGTTCTTTGTGTGCTTTAATTAAAGAATGTTAGCTACCGCTCACCGCTCATCTGCAGGCTTTATTTAAATGGAAAAACTTCCACAACAAAATGGCGCTGTGAGCAGGATAGTCCGTGTGGTCGCTTAACAACGGTTCCGTGGACAGGCTGATCACCCCTGAGGAAAAGGTACCTTTGTCCTACCAGCTGTTGAAGCGAAGGAAATGGAGGAGTCACTGAGCCGTGTGTTTCAGCCACCACCGAGACTATCGACTTTGAGGGGACTCCTGCAGATGGGTGAGTTGTAGCTAACTTTGTATACAGTCATGAGGAGTTTTTTGTCTGGCTGAGCGGTGAAGTGCCTGCTGCTCCGGAGTTCGAGTCTCCGGAGGGACAATCCTGGGGTTCGAGTCCCCAGGCTTGCGTTCGGTTCCGGTGTTGTGCAAAAGAAAAGCAGTCGTCTGCCAGAGTAATTGCAGAAACACCGGTCCATCACAGGGAACGGTGGTTCGAGTCCACCGTTGATAATCACGTCTGCACAATACAGTGTGTGGAGTGACGGTATTTTAGCACTTTTCTGCCGGTAAGGGAAGAAGGCCATTGCAGGGGACGCTCTGAATGTAAATATAGGATCTAGATCCAGTAGCAGCGGACGTTGCGCTGGGCGGCCAGAGACAAAACTCAATAACTGACTGTATGGTAAGAACTGAGTAAATGTGTGGTGTGTAAGATTGCAGAGAATGGTTGTGTGGGAAAAGATTGTGTGTGTAAAAAAACAGAAAAAATGGGGTTAAAAATGGGGAACAAAAAAAAAAAAAAAAGAGAGGAGTGTAGAAATGTGTGTAAAAGTTGTTTCCAACTAGCGAGAGAAGGTGGTACTGCAGGCCACCAGCTCCCCTAGGGTGGACACACAAAAAAATTTCTTTTTTAGCAGAGTTGTTGATGAAAATAAGCAAAAAATAGGAAGAGGGTTTGGTGTTTTTTCAATGTAGAACAACTACAATCTCTCTGGGTTTGTAAGAAAGGGGAGTTCAGAACCAGAGAGGGGAGACGTGTTGTTTTAAGCAATGAGAAGAATGATCAAAATGTCTCAGTGTGTCACTTGCAGGTGAGGAGCAGACCCGGATCAATCCTCCACGTGCAGCAGTCGGAAGAAAATTATAGGTTAACATCATTTAGAAACACTCAAGCCAAGTTTTGGCTGAATTGTTTTACAGCTTAACTTCCATGTGTTTGTCACCCTGAGAACACAAGCTCCAAGAATCTCTCCCTGAAGACAAGAAATGCAGTTCCAGAACAACGAGATGGATATCAAGAGCTCACAGCAGTGTCCTGAGCAGTGAAGAAAAGTTCTAGCAGCAGCAGCTCTGCAAGACAGTGACAGCAAGGAGAAAAATGGCATCATCATGACTGGATGGATGGATGTGCATTTCCAACGAGCTGCAACTTCACTGTGTGTAAATGGACCTTTTGAAAAGACTGCCTGAGTTGGACATTTGCCACTTTTGGAGCAAAATGGCAAAATTTGACAGTGGAAAACACAGGACAAAGCTGAAAGACAACTGACTCTCACTGGACTGCTGCAAGGGGGAGAGATGAGATAATTTCACAGTGGAAGGAGCCGGGGAGAACATGGCTGTTTTAGTGTGGGAACTGAAATTTGGGTTTAGGAAACTGGGAAGAAAAACGACTGCCTTTCATGGAGAATTGAAAAGTGTCTGGAGCACCGCAAAGAGGAGAGGTACACAAAAATTACACAAACAGAAAAATGCATTAATCCTACTAACACAAACACACATGCAATGAAACTCATGAAGACCAAATAGCATTTTAAGCATGCATTGCTGTTACCATCATCTTGTCCGGTTCACTTAGTGGGTTAAGAAGTGATACATAGACTAGTGAACTAGTATTATTTTGGGGAAGGATGATTGAATCATTGCAGGGGTGAACAGAATGCTGCAGGGGGGTCAGATGAGTGGAGACTAATAGATTATTGAGTTTCTTGTTTCTGATGTGTGGGGGAGGTCTTATCATGACACACATCTGGGTACATGGGGGAAAACAAAACTCATTATCTAATAGAATATTGCTGTGTGAGGTGTGTGACTGGTGGATGAAAGTTTTGGGGATTTACTTGGCTGATGCATTTTCTTTTGGTACCACTTTGAAACTGCCAGTTAGTTTTGTTTTGATCTATCATTCTGAGAGAGTATGCTTAGACCACTCCTAAAAAGAGGCCTTCATATTTTTTGATTTTTAACAGTGCACTGAGATTTTTTGTTTAGCAATTTTCTCTTTTTCAAGCAGGCCTGCAATATCGGGATCGAAAGCGCTACACAACATGTTGAACAATCGCAAGTGAGTTTCTCCAAAAAAAAATTAAAATGGGCTCAGGAGAAAGCCACTTATTTGGGACAATCAGAAAACAAGTCCCTGCCAAAAAGGATTCAGCGAGGTAATCCAGTCTAAATTTTCTTTCTTTTTTGAAATGACGTCATTGCTGGCAGTAGAAACTTATTGCGTCACGAGAGGTTCTACTGTCAGCAAATAAAAAATGGGGACTGACTGGACTGACAAAAGCTTTCACTGACTTGACACCAGTATGCAAGATTGCACCTCCACCCAGACAGTGACAAAAGGGTGGATGTATATGTTTCTTTTTACAGGAGCAGAAAGATGACAGCAACAGGTTGCATGGGGTTTTGGGCCGTGCTGACTTAACCTTTAATCGCCACTTTCTGTGTCTTTGTGAATTTACCAGCAGTGTGTTATTCATGACCTTGTATTGTTTACAGTGCAGAGGTCACTGTGAGAAAGTGTGCATACAGATGCGTTGCGCTAACATCTACGTCACTTTTTCCACAGCCGAGGGTTAATCATATGATCTAATCACATGATTTACAGCAGGACACACCACTGGCTAATGTTTTTCCTTACGACAGGGCCTGGAGTGAAGCTACTCCAGGGGAGAAGCCCTGGGAATTTTTAAGAGACAATGCACAACTTTATTGTGCGTGTCTAAGTGTGCTAAGCTGACATAGGGCAAAAGAGGGTTTTCCGGGGAAGCTTTCATTTTTAAATTGCAGAGACCGTGACATGAGGGATATGGAAGAAGAGACTGAGGTACAAATGCAGACCATGACTGGGAGAGAACGCTTCAACAGGACCAGTGAGAAGTAGGGACCATCTGCAGGACAACTGACAAACGACAGTGGGTCGCACCACTGGGCTTCCAAAGGATTGTCACGAGGAGATTTTGAACAGCAAATCTTAAAATAAAAGGAAAGTTTCTACGTTGACGTTGAGGAAGACTACAGGAGTGTACGACTTGCTCTGCTCCTAATCTACAGCCGCGTTGGAACAGAAATCGAGGGATGGAGAGAGCATGCCAAGCTCCAAAAGTGACAGTACAGAGGGAGATCAGCGTTGGAATTATGACTCTGCAAATGGCACAGACACCAGGAGCCATGACTGGGACTGGGAATAACCATCTAATGCTGTTTCACTTTGCCATGCGAAGTACTTTGACACTCTGGAGAAGACCTTTCCTCTGTATCATTGTTGTTGCCATTTGCATGTGAGAGCTTAGATTGTGGGGATGATTAAAGATGAACAAAGGGTGGTGGGAGAACAGTGAAGTGAGGATACACAGTGTGAAACTCCTTTAAGTGTAAAATAATGTTGATGTGATATACAGAATGTCAGGAAAGAAATTAATGGTATTAATGTGATTCTTGATTTAAGAATCAAAGGGTGGGATTGTACAACAGCAGTGAGCCCTGTACACACTGCCAATAAACTGGACTGGGTTAAAAATACCGCTGCACTCCACAGGAGGAGCTAGAGCCGTTTCTATTTACATTTGTTGGACAATGCTCTTGATTTTCTACGAGTCTGTTGTGGCCGCTGACTACGCTGCACGCTGGGGCAGCAGGTTCAGGGTCATAGACTCAATAAAGTGATGCTCAAGGCCAGAAACACTGTGGGGGAGGAGCTGGATTCTCTAAAGGAGGATGTTGTACAATGCTCAACAATACCTCAGACCTACTCCACAACGTGCTGGTCATTCACAGGAGCACCTTCAGTGAGAGGCTGAGTTTACCCATAATGCACCACTGAAAGACACAGGAAATCATTCCTGCCTGTGGCTATCTCCCTGTACAACTCCTCCATATACAGCACAGCATAAAGCACACATCGATATAGCTGTGCGCACTCTTTACAGAGAAAGGATGAGAGGGTGCTTCAGCTTCATAGATATTCAGTTTTGTAATACACTGGGGTACTTTATATTACAAAATATTACCAAATAGCTGTAATATATGTGTATTATTCAATACTATATAATAGTTACTTTAAATTAGTTACTGTTCTTACATACATCTGTACATCCACAGCACATGATTGGAGTCAGGGGAGCTAATATCATTTCTCTTTTCCTCCTCACTTAATTTCTACAAAGAATCAACATGGTTTCATTCATATTGACTAAACATGATTTCTGTCATCTATTTTAAGACAAATCTATTCTCTACACACATCTATTTGTCAAAATTATTCAAAGTATCTGAGTACACGTGAGTACTTCAAGCATATTTTCATACTAGTGCTTTTAGTATGAGGTAAAATTATACTACTTTTTCTAGTGCAAATCCTACTGCTTCTGTAATCATGTAAAAACATGTAGTACTTATATAAAAGCACTGAGGCAATACACAAAACATATTTCATTAACCAAGCATCTGAATTTGTCAGTATTACACAATTACAAATCTGGATGTCCAGTCAAGTGACACACACTCATACGCACACACTTAAACACACAACTGACTCCTTTGAAATGTAACATTACACAGGTCTGAAAATCACATTGCTGGTCCTCTGATACAACACCCTGACCTTAAAGGCGTCATTATGCTAAAAAAAGACCAACTTGAATCTTTAGTAAAATCTCCGACTGAGTGAGTGAAGGCTGAAGTTACCTTAGCACCCTGATGCTTTCCAAGTAGGCGTCCCTGTGTCCCGTACTCACTGACGACAGCTCTTTCATTGTCAAACTGTGCTTCCATGAACCAAAGCTTGAAGTTAAGGTCACGCTGTCTTTACGCCTCATGGATAATTTCTGCAGCAGGTCCAGGAAGTCTGCACAGAGTCAAACTTTAACAGTTGATGTCTCCTAAGATCACCCTGCAGAAACATCACTGCATGTCTCAATCTGTCAAAAATTGGAAATATATAATACAATATATATATTTCAAACTAGAAGATATTTTTATTAGTCAGCAGAATTGAAGAAAAACATATTTTTTATGCATCACATGTATGCAAGTACTCCAGCAATGGCTAAACATCCCAAAGATGACAGCACAGTGACTTGCCCCCCTTCCTCACCTGAGTTAAATCCTGTTGCGAACTTGTCTGCCCTCTGAAGTGTGACATCAGACACAGTACACCTATTCAAAGATTTTCTGGGATCCTGTGGTTGTTGCTGTGGAACAAAATGATGGTCAGCAGATCAGGAAATGGACTCTATGGATGAAAGGCTGATGGCATTTACTGAAAAGAAAGGTGGCTATACTGGATACAAAATATTTTTCAGATGTTAAATTCTTTTTTATTTTAAGTATTTTATTTTGTAGAGGAAGTAAACAAATAAGATGGAAAATTGTGGGATTTTCTTCTAGTTGTCTAATAATCATGCACACGTGTGTCGTCCCCTCAGACTGTTCAAACTTACATTTCATTTGTTAAAAACTGAGGTTCCACTTATTAACTATTTTGACTACGTTTTTATAAATTGTTTTTATTTGCACACAATAACAGAACTGTTTGAGGAATTTAAAAAGGGTCAGTATCATTAGCCCCTAAGGAACTCACCATTTTATTGAGCCAGAGCACAAAACACGCTGTGCACTGATGTGCTTTACCACTGTGATGCTCAAAGCTGTAAAATCAGGTTAAAACTGAGGGGTATCTTCCAATTTACACACTGTATAAAAATGCCAGTAGGGCTTTGAGCTGTCACTTCTGCCAAAAACAAAGAAATCAGTTTAGACTTGACACAAAGAATTGTTGATGCGCACAAAGCAGGAGATGGATATTAAAGAGTTATCACAGTGTCAAGAAGTGGAGTGATAGTATCATCGAGAACAAGAACAAGCCTGGCCGATGAACGGGGTGAAAGTTCTCAAAGACTCTGTAAAGACTGAGAAATGGAAAAACTACCAAAACACCAGTGAATGATTTAGTCGAGTAAGGAATCAGAGGACGGTCATTAGAAGTGTGCACAGGAATGGAGTCAGAGGTTGCACACCAAGAAAAACTCCACTTCTGCTCAAGAGACTCTTCAAGTCAGAATAACCTGTGAAAACAGTATGCATACTGGAAGCACGTCTTTTGGTCAGATGAGACAAAACTAGAGACAAAACAGAGACATAGCTTATGATTGGAGAAAGAAAGGAGAGGTGTACAACCACAGCAAAACACTGTGTTAAGAGTTTGATGATGTGGGAATGGTTCAGTTTGTCTGGAACTGGGAATCTTGGAGGGAATAATGAAAAAAGAAGTAACTCACCCAATGCTGAGATCCTACACACATCAGTCAAACCACACACACGCACGCACACACACACACATACACACACGCATGCACACACACGCACACATACACACACGCACACATACACACACGCACTCACAGACACACGCACACTCACAGACACACGCACGCACACACACACACAGACACACGCACGCACAGAAACACGCACACACACACGCACGCACACACACACACACGCACACACTCACAGACACACGCACGCACACACACACACAGACACACGCACGCACAGAAACACGCACACACACACGCACGCACAGAGACACGCACGCACAGAAACACGCACACACACACACGCACGCACAGACACACACACGCACGCACACACAGACACACACACACACACGCACACAAACATACTCACACAGAAATGCTGTGGCAAGCCATGACCTCAGGTCAGGGGGAGATATCATCACCACCAGTCTAGATTGAGCAGGAAGTCATGGCGTGTTGAGTGTGACAGCAGCTGACCTGAGACGATCATGGCAAAGCTAGAAGTCCTGAGTCTATTTGTTTCCAAGGCCTCGGGTATGGATGGCTTTTGTTTGCAGGGTCCCCTTTCTTAAACACACATTTCTGCAACTCCAATAACTGGCAAACTTCCCTTCGCACAAGCCTTTATCTTGGCTTCTAGTCTCCTGGGGGGTACTGCTCCTTGTGGCTGTTCATCTCATAGCCAAGCATCTCTGTGATCGCCACGGTGGCGATCAGCTGCTTAGTTTCCATGATGGTCCCAGTAGGGATGTCCATAGTGCTGCGTTCATATTTTTTTTTGTGCCTGTCCTGTTCATCACTGTAGCAAACAGAATTATTGTTTGAAGGCAAAGAAAAATGCCCATTACAGCTTTTATTGTCATATTTTATTCAAACTTTATTATTAATATTATTATTATTATTATTATTCTTTCTTGTTTTATTTATTAATTTTTCATTCTGAGTTAAGGTTAGGGGGATGGGACAGGACCAGGGGGACGGGAAAGAGAAAGAAGGAGAAAAAAGTAGAGAGGAGTGATAGAGAGAGGAAAGACACTGAAAATCTGCTTTCAACATCTGCTGATAAAACCAAGCAAAAAGAAGACAACACAGTAGGGAAACCACAGCAACGCACAACATAAGCATCAGTAACATTCAATAATAAGTGCTGAATGTTACTGAGCAGCACACAGGACGGATAATGCATGATATGTTTAGGGGCAGCAGCCAACCAAGAAAGTGTGAATCTGTGAGTACCTGTGTGCACACCTGTGTTTCTAAACATGCTAATGTTCATAAGGTTTCTCCATGTAAGTGTCTAATAGTGAGTATAGGGAGCCATAACCCAGTCTAGAGGCCCCCCAGAGCATGAGAACCCAAGGAGGACCACCCACGTAGAAAAGATAGAAAAGAGCTGAGGAGAGCCCTGGACAGCTATGGTGCAGAAGCATTCACGAGTCGGGGGCCAGCTACGCCAGGGCAGACCGAGATCCAAGGGCCCTCTGGAAGGGGCCCAACAGAGCCTTGGGCTGCCGGGCCCCACCAAACAGCTCCCGGGAGTGAGCCAGTACACATGCGAGCACACCTAGAACCATAAATGCACCAGCAGGTGGAGGCTCCAGTCACTGGCAGGGAATGTGGTGGGGGGAGACAGGACCCCAAACCTGGGGGGGGGGCAGAGATGTTCCGAGGGAGGTGGAGTCTAAGACCCAACCTGACACATAGACATAGACCAACAGGCATTCCCACCGTCTTACACACATATGCAAACACTCACACACTCACCCAACATGGAGACACACAGAACTGTACACAGTACACACACTCACACTCCCCATACATACTCTATACTCACAGGTCTAGGCACCAATTCAATTGAGTTTTATTTATACAGCACAACAACAGTCGCTTCAAGGCGCTTTATTGTAAGGTAGACCCTACAATAATACATACAGAGAAACACCCAACAATCATATGACCCCCTATGAGCAAGCACTTTGGCGACAGTGGGAAGGAAAAACTCCCTTTTAACAGGAAGAAACCTCCGACAGAACCAGGCTCAGGGAGGGGCGGGGCCATCTGCTGTGATTGGTTGGGGTGAGAGAAGGAAGACAGGATAAAGACATGCTGTGGAAGAGAGACAGAGATTAATAACAAGTATGATTCAGTGCAGAGAGGTCTATTAACACATAGTGAGTGAAGAAGAAACACCCAGTGCATCATGGGAGTCCCTCAGCAGCCTGATCCAGCCCCAACAGCCCTAAAAGCCTGTTTCTTTTATGTTGTGCCTGTCTCTCCAAATAAGGAATATGAACTGTATAAAGATGTGATGGCCAAAACAATGTTCCTGGTTTACAACATAACCAAAAAAATTACATGGCATAAACAACAATCTTCCCTTTTTCCACTGGTTTAGCACTCTAACCAGTATTATTGACACAGTAAAGTATAAATGTTGCTTTTATTCAACAAATAAAGACTTTAAGAAGAAATGATGCCTAACGGTGCCTCGGCATAGTCACACAGTGTAAATTGTTGTTTGGTTTAGCTAACTGACCAGTGAAATAACACTAGTGTTAGCAGTGAGGTTTTCTACATGTATTATTACATAAGTATATTTTATACATAACAGCACAGAGGAGAGCAACAGTGAAAAATAACACTACATTACAAAATGTTCTTCTTTTTTCCAACAGTATTTGATCTACACACACAGGACCATTAGAGATCTTGCTTCTCCTTCCATAAAGATAGATGAGATAAACACAAATATGAACATAATGAAAAATAATATGCTGTCTAAGAGCCAGAAATAACATTTCCTGAGGCGTACACAGAGGTTCGTTTCCCCAACACTGCCACTTCTCTGCAGCGTTGACTCCACGCACAGTTTCAGCTGAAGGCTGGAACACATAACCTCTGAAGTCTATCAAGGCCACATGCACACAACCCCATCGCAGGTCCTTATTGCAGGGCAGGGCTTATTGGTGGAAATGAGTGACAATTATCTGCACCAATTCCCTCCTATTTGATTTAATTCTGTCTCTCTATAACCTGTCGCCTTGCTATTAAACCACCTGCCAAAGCAGTGATCTCATCACCATAGACTAATAGTGTAATCTTCCAGAGCAGGGTCTAATATCAATGAAAGCACAGTGATATTCATGTAAAATCCATTACTGCTTGTATCGTTCTTCACTGGCCAGCAGTATTGGACACATCAGTATAGTGCTGCAAATTGTATTAACTGACCACGGGTTAATGAATTTTGGGGCAAGTACAGTTGTAGGCACTGCATTTGTACTAGACATGAGTGGAAGTCTGCTATTGAATGGCAGTACAGCTCCTGCAGCTATTTTCCATCAGCTGCCTGTTCAGACTATTATTTCTACCAAGTACAAATAGAAATAAGAGGCTCAAAGTGTTTTTTTATCTTCAGTTAAAGGAATGCAAATATTCTGCCAATAATAATATCAACACAGTGATGCGTTGATATTGTTGAGTGCAGAAATCATGTCATCGATGAATTTTGACATCAAATCCAGTCTTGCAGGAAACATTAGTTTCAAAATAAAGCCTCTAAAATTGTGAGATTTATATGTATTTTTTTCTTTCTGCTATTCTTAGCTTGTAGTGTGAACATGACTGTTGAAAAAAGTCAAACGAGAACATCTGGCACTGGCTGCAGTTGATCTTGTCAGTCAGATACAGGCCTTTCACCCAGGACACTGCGCTTTATCTTGTGCTCGGTTTGGCATTTATTGCTCTAAGGTTATATTTGTTTATTTTTTGCTTTAGTTAGTTTAGTTTCTGCTGTAGTTTTATTTCTCTCTTTTAGGACATTAGGTTAAAATAGACCTACTGATATTGTTCACCAAATTTCATCAGCCAGCTCGATTTCACACCAGCCAGGTGATGAAATCGAGCTCAGGCAGCAGTGCTCATCACTGCGCCGTACAAGTTGCCGTAATACAACAAGGTGTAGTATGTGTGTGATTTTAGTTTCCTGTCCCTGCAGAAGTTTCACCTTTGACATTAGAGTGGACTGAAATGGTTCTTAAATCCCACTTGAGCTGCTCCACCGCCTGAGCTACAGCCGCTCCATCACCTTTACCACAGATCACCGTGCACCAGAATGCTTTCCACACCTTCTAAACTTATCAGTTACCAACTCTGCATAACTCACAACCATCAGTTTTGTTAAATGTTATTGATTACATTCAGAGTCTTCAGGCTGTGATGACAGTGGTGGAGTTAGGCCCATCACAATCACATTTCTGGCATCCTTTATTTGTTGAGTTCAGGGACTTTGTTATTCAAGGTTTGGTGTGAGTGCTTAATAGTGTAAAAGTGTCCCTATAGACTCGCCTACATGGTGATGAGAGCAGTTACAACACGATGAACAAAATAATTATCTCAGGTAACGCTGAACTTTTGGGAATAAAAACAAGCCAGTTTGTTTATCCATTGAGCTAATGTCACAGGTTGGGCTTTACTGCTTTCTCAGCTTTATAATTAAAGACCTGAAAATGATCTCAGTGTAGTCTCACAGGCACGCTATTACTCACACCGGTCATCGCTCTGTGATGTCACACATCTGTGATTACTTCTCTCTGCTGGTGTTAATAACTTTGTTTTTAGTTTGACGGCTCCTAGCAGTAAAGAGAGCGACGCTGACTAGACTCCTGGGCTTCATCTTTGCCTCATGCATGAATCTGTGGGGGAAGGGACAAGATGAGGCGGCAAGGAAGCAGACTGAGGATGCAGAAGCATGTAGAAGGTTGAGAAGTTAAACTCGTAGGGACATGCTCATTAATCTCGTGTTTTCATCTCAAAGACTTAATGATACCAATGCTTATGTGTTATTTTCCTTAAACCCCGCTTTGATTTCATGTGGCCAGGTGTGCTGCTTCAGTATTTGATGAGAAATAAACTCAAAATGCAGCAGAACAAAATGTGAGAGAAGACATACTTTGAGGAAGATTTCCTGTTGGATGCACATTTGTGACGTATCACTAGTTACAATCAAAGTATGATGAATAGCATCTTTGAACACACAGCACATCAAACCTTGAAGCAGATGGGTGCAGCAGCAGAAGACCACAGCGTGTGCTCCTCCTGTCGGTTAAGCAGAGGATGCTGAGGCCACAGCTGTCATTGGTTAAACAAACTACACATTAGAAGAAACGACTGACGAGTTTCCATTATTGTGCCAACGTTCGTATGTCGTATTTTGGCATAAGCATGGACCCATTCTGTCTTGTGTAGAGATTTGAGGCTGGTTGTGCTTGTGTAATGACTTGGGCTATATTTTCTCAGCACACGTTGGGCCCTTGGGTATCAGAGCAACATGAACTAAATGCCACAAGGTCAAAGCTCAGATCTGGACCAGAAGAGTTTGCTGAGACAATGGGAGAAGATTTTCAGTGCATCTCAAAGAATATTTGGGACAATTCTGGAAGTCTTTTATTACTACAGTGAGGATGGAGAGCTGCTGGACTCAGACAGTAGACTCAATACGTATCATCTCCTGAGTAATCTTTGCTGGGTTACTGTAGAACAGGGGCGTCAAACATCAGCACCGGGGGCAAGAACAAACCCAGCAGAGACTCAAATGTGAGGGAAGGCAGACATTTTGGACTTTTAACTGCATTTTTACAGCTTTTACCACTTTTCCTGAGGCGGTCTCCCATGGCCATTTATACCACACTAAAGTCACTGAGTAATAGAAAATCCCAATTACTGTAATTACATTACAGAAAAGCTCCCGTTTCCTGTTGTATTTATCAATGAATCTATGTTAAAAAAATAAATAAATAAATAAAAAGGACATTCTCTATGAATCAACAAAAACTTTTATAATATTTTATAATTACAGGACAGTTAGTGAATCACCAGAACTTTACTATAATTATATTTCTATGTATTTAGCCCAAAGAGCTGACAGATGTTCTTCAGTTACTGCAGCAGCTTTTCTTTAAGCCCTTTATAAACCGCAGCTATCCGAGGGATTCAGTGTGTAGTTACACTATTCTGACAGTAGGGGGAGTTTCACTGGTCACCTAAGATCAAAGTGGGCAGTGTGTAGCACATAAACTCAGACTCTTCTGCTGTAGAGAGCGTGCTCATGTTGTGCCTCATGTCAAACATGTCGAGCATGAGGCCAGGCTGAGGATGTGGGGACGGTGCTCAGCTAGAGGTCCAGTCACACGTGTCGGGGTGTCCTGTTGTGGGAGTGTGGGGTAACAGGTCTGTGACGGAGTTACACCGTCCCGGGCCGCAGACAGCTGATCTGGGCGCATACACGCACCACCACCATTAGTTTGTAAAATTACCGTGGCTGCGCGTCTTTTCGTCGACCGGGCGGATAAACAAAAAGGGGTGAGAGGTATATTTCGAGCGGCGCAGAGGGTGGCCAACATATTTTCCCCGCTTACCTTTAATAAAGCCGGTCACGTAGACTCGCTGTGATCGCCGATTATACGAGCGGTTATGCAAGCCGATGGTATGGTGTTCCGGGGTTCAGATAGTGGGTTCGCGCGCGCTAGAAAGGTCACGTGAACTGCATTATTTTTGTTTGTTTTTTTTTGTTATTGTGAAACACTGTAGGCTGCCTGGAATTGGCCATAAATGTCTGTATATACATATAAATGTATTGTAGGAATACAGCTGGAAATAAGCTGAGGGAAAAAGAGTGTTTGGGAAAAGAAATAATAAAGAGATGACTACTATGCCTAGTGGGAGGGGCAATGGGGTATAAAAGAAGGCTGTCTGGGCCTACCTGAGTATTCTGTGAGATGTTACAGAGAGGGTAACATGCAGACTGTGTTTTGTATATAGATGTTTGTTTTGTGTTGAATTACGTTAGTTTTCTATTTTCTTTGTAAATAACCTTTTGTGCACCTGGGAGGCCGGCAGAATCAGAATAAACTATCCACACTGAATGCTTCCTGACTATGCCTGCATTTGTTCGGGAGGAGTTTAGGAGAGGACCCCGCGACAAGGTCAGTCTGTTCCACGCTGCTGTGAGAGCTTTTCATTGAGAACACTCATAACTGTTTTGGAGTTATGTGCATCTGGACAAAGACTAAAAGTTACATCTCTGTTTTCACAGATGATGTGGTCCCTGTAAGCTGATCAAGCAGAGGCCTCTGCCCTCAGATCAGGACCAACAGCTTTACAAAGAGAAATGATCTGATGCTCTGTAGTCCCAAACACATTTGTGTTGCCACCATCCAGGCTGCTCTTGTTAGCCACTGTCTCTGTTCTTGTATTGTTTTTACATATGTATGGTGTGACCATGCCAAACCTTTTTTAAAAAGCTTTGGTTTATTGCTCTGCTCTTTCCTTTGTGTGACTCTTCTCACCTCTGTTTCTGCTATTAAAGCTCTTTAAAGCTTGCACTCCTCAGCTCAACTTTTCCGCCCCACTCTCTCTGTCTCTCTCTCTCTCTCATCACCTCACATGCTCTCCTGCTGGGATATGGTTGCCATGACAACACAGGCCTGCTCTGCTGGATGGTACTTAGGCTAAAAGGCTATATAAGTATGTTTGTGACCATTTCTGTGTCAGTACGTTCAGATTCACATGCATTCCTGTGTTACTGAATGTGATAATAAGTTTGTGTAATAGTGCTTTGTTCTGTTTCCCAGCTTGTGCAGTGACGTGGTCTAGAAGACCACGCTCTCTTAGTCTCATCTTTCATTTTCATCCTCTACCTCCTTCCCTCCTTAGCTCTACTTCCATTCATCTGTACACTAGCATTAGCAGCAGCTTGGCAAACAGCTGATGTGTCCCTACACCATGCTGAGAGGCCTTTTCCCCCACGATGACGACAAGATAGAGAAATATGCTGCATATGCCACACTTACTTTCAATTTGTTCAGTTTAATATGATCAAATATAGTAACAATATGTTAGTGTAAAACAGTATTCCAGCACATTATCCAAAGTCAAACTGAAATGTGTTTCACATTTTATTTTCAAGCTTTTCCTGCACCTCAGCTTTATCATGAACTATAGTACAGAGTAAATATTCAGTTCAGTTCAGTTTTACTTTATTTACATATAGTACTAAATCACAGTCACCTCAGGGTGATTGATAATGGACTTCAGGGGGCACAGACTGGTCCTGTCCCCTTTCATTACAGATGTAAAACGGGTGGAATCCGTCTCCACCTTCAGGTTTCTGGGCACTCACATCCCAGCTGATCTCACCTGGACTCACAACACCATCACCCAGCAGCACCTGCACCTCTCCATGTCCTGAAGAAGAATAACCTGGACCAGAAAATGCTGCTTCTGTCGCTCCCCATTGCTCTCCTACTGTCTGGTTGTCTGGTATTCAGCGGGCCATTACTGAACTGGAAGGCCGGCGGAGTGTAATTAACACCGCCCAAAAAATCGTTGACTTGCCCCCTGTCACCCCTGGTGGTCATCGTGAGATCTTCCCGTCTCGGAAAACACAGGTGACCCCTCGCACCCCGCCCACAATATGTTTGACCTGCTGCCCTCTGGTCGGTGCCTCAGGTCAGTCAGGTCCCACAGCTCCAGACTAACAGCGTTTTCCCTGGGTCATGTGAACTGCTAACACCCCACCTCTGCCCACCCACCTCACCAATCTGACCCATGTGTGAGTAACCCTCATCACTCAGGCCACTCACACATGGACTCTATTCGGACCAAGTCTTTTCTTTGCACTACCTCCAAGCACTTTCACAGTAAAGGGCTATTCTTTTCTTTTGTAGGGTAGAGACTGTACAATATTGTAAAACTCCAACAATCAGATGACCCCCTATGAGCAAGCACTTTGGCCATTCACTTCTTAGAGCCGTCTATGCTGCTGGGAGTCAACAGCGTACCGCTCACCTTGGATCTTTGATTTGCTTGGTTGAGGCTCGGCATGTGAGGAGAAGTTTGTCCTTGATTGGACAGTTTGGTTTAGAGCTCAGGGACTCAAATGTTTACGGTAAACTTTTCAATAAAGAGGAAAAACTCGAGTATTTGACTTTCAGTCTCTGCGACCAGCAGACGTCTGATGTGTACCTGCTGGCAACTCTGCATATTTCACTCAATTAATAAATGTGCTATAAAACAATAGCTCCACTATGATCCTGTGCAACCATCAGTCTCACAAAGGAAAAAAAAACGTAGTTCAGACTGTGAATTCATGTGCTAGCTTAAATAAGTGTGTATTGCAGAAGCCAACCCTGATTTTTAGTTGTTGCTTTTCACGCCAACAGTCATTTAACAAACAGCCTCCCAGCATGCCGCGCTCTCCCAGCCGCTGTTCTGTCAGAGGCCACGCATCCAAAAACAGCAGAAGACAAACCAGGCTGGATGAGTGTGACAGCCAGGCTAATAAATGATGCCGACCTTGTTTCACTAAGATTCTGTTTTAATTAATGATCGATTAAAACTTATTTTTCAAAGCTTACAAACATCCTGTGCAGCAGCACACTGATCTTGTCTGTCTGCTGATCATGTCCTTTAATAAACTTCATATTATAAGATTAGATGTCTGCCTGCCGCAGCTTTCAGTGGTCACATGACAGAGTTGCACTACAGAAGGAGCTTACACCAAACAACAGCAGCTTGGATGTAAAATGAGTGCAGGCAAACAAATAAAAGCTTGAGCACCTGATTCAACAACTGACAAATTCAATGAATATGGATACATCCTAAGAGTTCAATACTCAGGGCAGAGCACTGTTCCTTCACAGGAACATGTCAGGATTTATTCTACCTGCTGCTGTCACTCTTTGTCCAAACAGCTGACTGGAACCATCGACCCCAGCGATCAGCCCCGCCACCTGTGGTCCATCAGGTACATTTCCAAAACTTCTGCATTTTGGTGCACCTGCATCAATCAGCAGGTTCTGTATTACTGATTTAAAAATAAAGTGTTCAGATCTGTCAGAAACAGGGTTAATTGTTTTTCCTTGAAACAATGAGGTATGAGAACAGATCGCAGTGTGTAGGTTCCACAGGAGGACCTGGCTGTTCTTAGAAAACTGAGAATGCCTCGAGGCAGCTGTTGTGATTTTGCCTGATATAAATAAAAGTGAATTGGAAATGCCCTGGAGAGGTGAACACTTGTACTTCCCTCATTTTAAAAGTCTAAAGTGTTCCCACAGGTGTACGGTTGGCTTCCTGATCGGAGACTCTGAGAGCGTACTCATCAGCGAGCTCTGTCGACGTCCTCCATCGGCATGGTGACCACTTTGCATTCTTGCACTGACCCTTCAGTGCAAGAATGCACTGAAGGGTCAGTGCATTCTTGCACTGACCCTTCAGTGCAACCATTTGTTGCTGTGGTCAGCCACAGCAACAAATGGTTCCCCGCACTAGAACACACCCATCTACTCTTCAAAGGTTTATTATTGATTGGAACCTTTCTGTGTTTCTGTCACAGCCCTGTTTCCTCGTTAAACAGAAAACATCATTCCTTTGCATTTAGATTTAATGCAAAACATTTGTTCTTGTAATGTACTTGTAGAGAAATACAGCACATTTGTAGCAGTGTTACTCCTTCCACTCCTCATTCTATTTCTGGATTTCCCTTTATCAAATTTGAGATAAGGCAGCAGTAAGTTCTGTAAAACCCACAGTGCTTAAAACTCTATTATTACATTCATAATGTACAGCATGCCTTGTGGGTTTTTAGCTGTGATGGTGATCATTCATTTGGTTCCTATTCTGCTGCACTGTACGCAGAATGACAATGATCACTGATCTAATTCACAGAAGAGATCAGGGGCTACTCTGCTGATATCAAAGCCAGTAAAGGCACAGCAGACATTTTTATTACTGTTTACTGTCTTTTTCTCCAAGCCTGACACACACACACACACACACACACACGGGGGTGTGTGGGCGTGTTTCTGTTGTGCGTCTGTCCAGCAGGGGGCAGCAGCACTCTGTGTGTGAGCCTGGCTCCAACTTTAGCACACAAACAGCCAAATCAGTTTTCTGGCTGAATGCCCCCCCCCCCCCCCCCCCCCCCCCCCCCACACACACACACACACACACACACACTCTCCAACCATCCAGCAGCTGAAACATGCACACACACCAGCTTCCACCTTATTATCGTCCCATACACCAACATCGCCCTCTTTAAAGCCGACTGTAACATGCTACATTTTTGAGAACAGTCTGCCCACATTTTCCATTTATTACCAGTTTCAGAGGCAGCGCTGGCTGCGTGCTGTTGTGCTCATCAGTCCGTGGCATAGGTCTCCATGGTAATAATCACAGTATGTGCGCTTGTTGATGTTGACAGTAAACATATCTCTCCACGGGGGCGCTGATGGTTACAGCCTAATGAACAGGACGTAGCGGCTGTCAGCCTCCATCCTGTCCTCTTCCTCTAACAGTCACATTTAAAGGAAGCACAGCCGTCCACTGGGAGGCCAGAATAATGTACATGATACTATAATACAGACACACCTCCCACAGGAGGCCGCTGGATATGTGAGAGCAAAGCTGGAAACTCGTCGCCTTCAGTGTGTGCGCATGCGTGTGTGTGTGTGTGCGTGTGCGTGTGTGCGTGTGCGTGCGTGTGTGCGTGTGCGTGTGCGTGCGTGTGCGTGCGTGTGTGTGTGTGTGTGCGTGTGTGCGTGTGTGTGTGTGCGTGTGTGTGTGTGCGTGTGCGTGTGTGTGTGTGTGTGTGTGTGTGTGTGTGTGTGCGTGCGTGTGTGTCTGTGTGTGTGTGTGTGTGCTTAGCTGTGACCTGGAGGTGAACCTGTGCACTTATTCAGGGTAAAAACAGTTGATTTTATTCTTTGAACAAAACCAGGATTTTTCTTTCTTCCTCCCTCCCTCCCTCCCTCCCTCCTCCCCCCTCCTCCTCGTTCCCCCCTCCCTTCATTCTGTGTGCAATAATGCCCGATCCTGTGAGTGACAGCCACAATTTCCTATTAAGTCTCTGGTATCCTCTCAGCTGTCATTAGAAAAAACAAAACAAAAATCCTCCTCCAGTGCTTTGGAGAGACGAGGGGAGGAGATGCGGGACAAAAGGGACAAACATGAAAGAGAAAGCGGGGTACAGATCTGCCTTTCATTCCCACCAATAAGGATCTGATGTAATAAGATATAAAACGGCGCTGCTAATGAGGCTGGCAGACAAAGGCTGGAACATAGACGGGGATGTGAAAAATGAGCAGTACGTCTCAGGGTTCCTGCGTGACTAATATTATTCCAAATTCCTAATCTGATCTGGAAAATTATGAGTCAGTACCTGTGTTCTCTGCTTGTTCTTATCATTCTCAGGCTCCCTCATCTTTTCCACTTTGTCTCTTCCAACCACCAGCCTGAATGTATATTTTAGCAGATGACAATGGCTGCACAGAGTCTGCTGTGCTGCCGCCTGCAGTCCCTACCAGCAGGAACACAAGTGAAATCCAATGAATATGAAGTTTGCCTTATAGCAAGGTCAACAAAGCATTACAACACACATTCAAGTTCACACAGCAAGGCTAAATTTAAGGAAAAGAGCAGGGAACAGTCGAGACGTGTTCCCCGAACCAAAGGTTTAGGGCAGAAACCTCAAAGCACAGGCAGCATACACAGAGGTAGGACATAAACACATCTCCACATCCAAGAGAACAAATTATATTTCATTTTTGTTTTTTCCTGACATCAGTAAACATTTTCATTTTTTCATTTCATTCAAGAAGTTTCCCTCAAAACAGTTTCCATGTGATCAGAATTCACAGGAAGAATAACTGTGTTGTGTCCATCACACAGTCCTTACTTCTCTGTATAGGCGGTGATGATCTATATTTTACAATAACACTCGTTAAGAGACTCCAGTTTAATTACCCTGGGTGGGTGCCGTGACTGCGGACTAGCTGCTTTATTACAGAGAGGCTGCATCGAGAGGAAGAAAGGAGTCAAAGGGAAGCTGGAGGGAGCCCAAGACTGACCCGCAGAGAGCGCTGCAGACGGATCGGCTGAACAAGATGAGCCATGGGATTAGCGGCTGATAGAGCATTGTGGCCATGTGGTTTATCAAATGCACGACCCCTCCTATCTGTTTTCATGGCACACAGAGGAGATAAAGAGGACGTACATCCTGGTTGTGACCAGTGTTGGGGAGTAACGGAATACATGTACCGGCGTTACGTATTTAAAATACAAAATATGAGTAACTGTATTCTGTTACAGTTACCGTTTAAAAAGGTGGTATTCAGAATACAGTTACTTTGTTGAAATAAATGGATTACACGGCGGTACTTTCCTGTTTCATATGTTCGGCTATGCTCTCTCTATTTTTGACAAAACGTGGATTAAGAGGCTCTAATGCCTGTGTCTCAATCTCACGGCTCATGTCACCCCTACTTGCGGCTGCATAATGACGTGAAGAAATAATTTTTTTAAATTATTCACAAAAATGATTTAATATGAAGGCAATAGGGCAGAATGCTACAGGCATCGCCCTAAAGAATATAGCCTCATGGGCAGTGTAGTCCGTGCTGCAGGGAGAATGGACTGCTATACCCATTATGTGTCTGTGAGCGAGGGAGGGAGAAAAAGGAAAAGTCCGAGCTGTCATCGAGCAGAAACGGGAGCTGGAAGCATGTAAATATAATAATAACCACTGCAGCCAAGAAGAGTGCCTGACGAGCCCAGTTGTAAGTAAGCTATTAAGACTCGACTGTACACCGTGTTCATGTTTTCCTCCGAAACAATAAGTTCCGTTGGAGCAGCCTTTCAACGCCTCTCTCTGTCTCTCACTAGCAAACTTGACCCAGACAACAAAGTAAAGCTATTTTTCAGCTACGAGCCCGACACGGAACCCACCGTATTAGCCAGAGGTCCCTTTACTACGGTTCGGAGCCGCGGACCTGTTTTATATACGAGGGAATAGTTTTCTATACGAGATCGCTGCAAAAAGTGCAGCCTTACCTAATGTCCACCTACTGTTACTCATTTATATTCAGATTTAAACATCTAGCTGGTATTGGTATGGAGAGTAACCTTCAGTAATAGTAATAAATCACACAGCAATAGTACATTCATGTAGTTGTAAAAAGCATGACAATAT
This sequence comes from Pelmatolapia mariae, assembly GCF_036321145.2. NCBI lineage: Eukaryota > Metazoa > Chordata > Actinopteri > Cichliformes > Cichlidae > Pelmatolapia > Pelmatolapia mariae. Next base: position 29,605,406 of record NC_086228.1, read on the forward strand.
ATTAGGTAATCCAAAGTATTCAGAATACGTTACTCTCATTGTGTAATGTAACAGAATACATTACAAAATACATTTTGGGGCATGTAATCTGTAATCTGTAGTGGAATACATTTTAAAAGTAACCTTCCCAACACTGGTTGTGGCAGGCTGTTTGTTGGGATCAGGATGTGGACTGCAGAGACATTCAAAGTAGACTTTGACAGGTAAAGTGGAGGGGACAGGGACGGGGGGCATTAGCATGAACTTAATAGGCAAATGGCACCAAAGTAACTAGGGTAGTGCTGGCTTCAGTAAGCACAGTGGAGCTGCAGCTGAAGTGCAGCCTTGTGTGGAGCAATCAGTGCAGCCACATTGGAGTAATTAAGTCTCCTAACAAGCTTTGCTGTTGAGGATCCAGTGACAGATCTTTGTGACACAGAGAGGCATCGTCTCCTCCTTTCTCTCATTTCCAAGAATGACACTTGGACCTTGGACGCAGTTCAAACCTGTTGAGTCTCTTTGTGTGACGTACCACAGTGAGGAGACAGCCATATCTCTCAGAATACAATTCCTCATATTTCATCATAACCTCTGGCATCTTCTTCAGCTTGCCCACTCCACTGACCGGGGACTGAATTGAGGCTGATGCTGCAGCTCTCCGGGTCAAAAGGTTTGACTCAAATTTCCAGGCAAACTCTCGACGCTTAATTACATGTTTTTCTTCCTCTAATCATCCACCCACACACCCTCGGGTCCAGCCGACCCTTCTCACCTGATGTTTGTAGCGGCACAGTACACATCAGCTGTGGTCTCAAACAAAAGGATTCGGAGAATATAACTCAGCAGAAGAGGGTTATAACCATGACATTTAATGCAGCACATTTCAAAAGCCTTGTAATTTCTGTGTACGAGCTGCACAGCATCGCTCAGTTGTATCAGCACTACAGGATAAATTGCTTACAGAAGACTGAAGTTCCCTGCTCATACTTAAAAAGGAAGAGTTCAAAATGAACATTGTTTCCGTGCCTCAGCTCCATCCGGATGGCTCAGGATGCAGCGTCGTTTAAATACGAGCCCTGGAGAGGGAAAGGAAAAAGGGCTGGTGTCTCTCTCTGTTTGTGTGTGTGTGTCAGAAGGAGGAATATTACAGGAAGGAAAAAGGGAGAGAAACAAATGTGAGAGCTGTCGTGCATGAAATTAAAAGATACCTTGCAAATGCTCCTGGCTCTGATGCTTACAGTGGCTCCTCCTGGAAGACTCTCTGTCTCTCTGTGTTTGTCTGCAGGGAAGGCAGATGTGAGGCGGTGCAACCTTTAAGGAACATCCAGATCGATGAAGCTCTTCAGTTCCCCAAGAACTGAACGCTGCTGTTGCCTCGAGCTAAAAGCTCAGGATGGGGATCCTGGGATATGGGATATTTGCTCTGCCACTTGTTTTGCTTTGAACTCCACAGTATTGTTGGAGAAAATCTTTGCTGGGACTAACCTCCCCCAATCCATGTCTCCTTGTTTTTGGTTTGTACTCCCAGAGCAGACTGCCTGCAGCCAGAGCAGAAATGTGACCCAACCCCACACTTTCCCTGGCTGCTGGCCACAAAATCATTCCTGCTTGAGTGTCTGACTGCCAGTGGATGTTTGAGGACAAGACTATATTGATTTTAGGAGCATAAATGCCTTTGAACTTTGCACCTTCTTCGCTTGGTTTCCACTGTTTTTTTCACAGGTTTAACTGAGAATGTGTTAGAAACTAGGCCAGCAAAACAGAGTGGAGTGGAACATTACTGCTGCCATTACGTTAAAGCCCTCTGGGATAATTTTATTGTCTTTTTGTTACTGTTGTTTTTGATTTATTTGGGTTATCTTTGTCTAATATTAACATTTCATCTGAAACATGTAAAGGTGACAAACATGCAAAAAACATATAAACTCAACAGGGGCAAACATACTTGCTGCAGGTACGAGGAATTTCCTGTATGTGTCAGTGATGCTGAATCAGCGCCATAGCATAGGAACTCTGCTGTGTGTCCACTACGTGCTGCAGAGTGTGGACGTGATCATCCATGATGGATAACAGCCACCTCCTCTCCACCGCAGTTTCAGCTGGGTCCAGTCTTCCTGCTCAGTTTACTCAATCTGCTGCTGCCACCCATCAAACCACAGCACACTTCCTTTCGGGCTACAGCCTCTGTGGTCGTCTTCTAGCTCAGCGTGCTGTGCGCCCCCAGGTACCCTCACTCCCCAACCACGTCAGATTCCTGTCCCAGGATAGACACAGTTCAAGTAGCCGTCCTCTTCCATCGTAAGTCCATCACTATCTCTCTGATCTTCTTCACAATAAGAAACACTCCCACACAATCATCCACTGCAACTCCTGCCTATCACTCATACATACAACTAGCTCAGAATATTTCTGATGTTCTAATATACTGAAATATTAAGGTGTTCAAGGTGAACAGGAATGGAGACGGCCCAGTCCACTGTGGGGCTCCTGGGCCTGTTCACTGGTACGACTTTCAGTAGCAGTAGCTGGATCATGTCAAATGCACTTGAGATATAAAAACATGATGGTCACTGTGCAACTGTTACTGTCTAGATTAGACTGATCTGCAGCATGTAGATGATTGTGTCATCCACTCCCAGACTGGGTTTAACTGCACACTGCAGAGGGTCTCCCCTGTGGTCTTACTGGGGCCAAGACTGGTCTCTCCAACACTCTCATCACATGTGACTTTACAGCAGCTGGTTGCTGGTCACTGAGATCAGATGGCGTCAGTTCATGTTGGATTAAGGATCATTTCACAAACCATTCTACCTTGTAGTTCTCCACACTGCCTTTCACTGCGTTCAGCTGCTTATCATTCAGTGCTGAATGGACTTGTTGGCTGGGACAATGACCAAAATGAATTCAATTCAATTCAATTTTATTTATACAGCGCCAAATCACAACAAAAGTCGCCTCAAGGCGCTTTATATTGTACAGTAGATCGCACAATAATAAATACAGAGAAAAACCCAACAATCATATCATATGACCCCCTATGAGCAAGCACTTTGGCGACAGTGGGAAGGAAAAACTCCCTTTTAACAGGAAGAAACCTCCGGCAGAACCAGGCTCAGGGAGGGGCGGCCATCTGCTGCGACCGGTTGGGGTGAAAGAAGGAAAACAGGATGAAAGACATGCTGTGGACGAGAGACAGAGATTAATAACAGATATGATTCGATGCAGAGAGGTCTATTAACACATAGTGAGTGAGAAGGTGACTGGAAAGGAAAAACTCAATGCATCATGGGAATCCCCGGCAGCCTACGTCTATTGCAGCATAACTAAGGGAGGATTCAGGGTCACCTGGTCCAGCCCTAACTATATGCTTTAGCAAAAAGGAAAGTTTTAAGCCTAATCTTAAAAGTAGAGATAGTGTCTGTCTCCCGAATCCAAACTGGAAGCTGGTTCCACAGAAGAGGGGCCTGAAAACTGAAGGCTCTCCCTCCCATTCTACTTTTAAATACTCTAGGAACAGCAAGTAAGCCTGCAGAGCGAGAGCGAAGTGCTCTAATAGGGTGATATGGTACTACAAGGTCATTAAGATAAGATGGGGCCTGATTATTTAAGACCTTGTAAGTGAGGAGCAGGATTTTGAATTCAATTCTGGATTTAACAGGAAGCCAATGAAGGGAAGCCAAAACAGGAGAAATATGCTCTCTCTTTCTAGTCCCTGTCAGTACTCTTGCTGCAGCATTTTGGATTAACTGAAGACTTTTCAGCGAGTTTTTAGGACATCCTGATAATAACGAATTACAGTAGTCCAGCCTGGAAGTAATGAAGGCATGAACTAGTTTTTCAGCATCACTCTGAGACAGGATATTTCTAATTTTAGAGATGTTGCGCAAATGGAAGAAAGCGGTCTTACATATTTGTTTAATATGTGCCTTGAAGGACATGTCCTGGTCAAAAATGACTCCAAGGTTCCTCACAGCATTACTGGAGGCCAAGGTAATGCCATCCATAGTAAGGATCTGCTTAGATGCCATATTTCTAAGATTTTCAGGACCAAGTACAATAACCTCAGTTTTATCTGAATTAAGAAGCAGGAAGTTAGCGGCCATCCAGGTCTTTATGTCTTTAAGACATTCCTGCAGTTTAACTAATTGGTGTGTGTTACCTGGCTTCATGGATAGATAGAGCTGCGTATCATCTGCATAGCAGTGAAAATTTATGCTATGTCTTCTAATGATGCTGCCTAGGGGAAGCATGTATAATGTAAATAGAATTGGTCCTAGCACTGAACCCTGTGGAACACCATAATTGACCTTAGTGGGTGAAGAGGACTCTCCATTTACTTGAACAAATTGGAGTCTATTAGATAGATATGATACAAACCACTGCAGCGCAGTACCTGTAATACCTACAGCATGTTCTAATCGCTCTAATAGGATATTATGATCAACAGTATCGAACGCTGCACTGAGGTCTAGCAGGACAAGCACAGAGATGAGTCCACTGTCAGAGGCCATAAGAAGATCATTTGTAACCTTCACTAAAGCTGTTTCTGTGCTGTGATGAGCTCTGAAACCTGACTGAAACTCTTCAAATAAGCCATTCCTCTGCAGATGATCTGTTAGCTGTTTGACAACTACTCTTTCAAGGATTTTTGATATGAAAGGAAGGTTGGATATTGGCCTATAATTAGCTAAGACAGCTGGGTCTAGAGATGGCTTTTTGAGTAAAGGTTTAACTACAGCCACCTTGAAGGCCTGTGGTACATAGCCGATTATTAGAGATAGATTGATCATATTTAAGATTGAAGAATTAATTAATGGCAGGACTTCTTTGAGCAGTTTTGTAGGAATGGGGTCTAAAAGACACGTTGATGGTTTAGAGGAAGTAATTATTGAAGTTAACTCAGAAAGATCAATTGGAGAAAAAGAGTCTAACTTAACATCAATGGTACTAAAAGTAGCTGTAGACGATATTACATCTGTGGGATGATTATTGGTAATTTTTTCTCTAATGATAAAAATTTTATTTCTGAAGAAGTTCATGAAGTCATTACTAGTTAACGTTAAAGGGATGGTTGGCTCAGTAGAGCTCTGACTTTTTGTCAGCCTGGCTACAGTGCTGAAGAGAAACCTGGGGTTGTTCTTATTTTCTTCAATCAGTGACGAATAGTAAGATGTTCTGGCTTTGCGGAGGGCTTTCTTGTAAAGCAACAAACTATTTCTCCAGGCTAAATGATGATCCTCTAAATTTGTGACACGCCATTTCCTCTCCAGCTTACGAGTTATCTGCTTTAGGCTACGTGTTTGAGAATTATACCACGGAGTCAGGTACTTCTGATTTGAGACTTTAGTTTTCACTGGAGCTACAGTATCCAGAGTCGTACGTAGTGAGGAGGTAAAATTATTAACAAGATAATCGACCTCTGTTGGAGTAGCGTTCAGGTAGCTGCCCTGCTCTATGTTGGTACAGGGCATTGAAGATGATAACAGTGGGTGGATTATATTCTTAAACTTAGTTACAGCACTTTCAGAAAGACATCTACTTTGATAAAGTCTACTCTCCACTGCTGTGTAATCAATTATTGTAAATGTAAATGTTATCAGGAAATGATCAGACAGCAGAGGGTTTTCAGGAAACACTGTTAAATGTTCAGTTTCTAAGCCATATGTTAAAACAAGATCTAGAGTGTGATTAAAGTGGTGGGTGGGTTCTTTTACATTTTGAGAGAAGCCAATTGAGTCTAATAACAGATTAAATGCAATGTTGAGGCTGTCATTTTTAGCATCTACATGGATGTTAAAATCACCCACAATAATTATTTTATCTGAGCTGAGCACTAAATCAGATAAAAAGTCTGAGAAATCAGAGAGAAACTCTGTGTAAGGCCCAGGTGGACGGTAGATGATAACAAATAAGACTGGTTTCTGAGTTTTACAGCTGGGGTGGACAAGGCTAAGCATCAGGCTTTCAAATGAATTAAAAGTCTGTCTTGGTCTTTCGTTAATTAATAGACTGGTGTGAAAAATTGCTGCCACACCGCCCCCTCGGCCTGTGCTTCGAGGTTTCTGGTAGTTAGAGTGACTCGGGGGTGTTGATTCATTTAAACTAACATAATCATCCTGCTGCAACCAGGTTTCTGTAAGGCAGAGTAAATCGATTTGTTGGTCGATTATTAAGTCATGTACTAACAGAGACTTGGAGGAGAGAGACCTAATATTTAATAATCCACATTTCACTGTTTTACTCTTTGGTTCAGATGTGGATTCTGTATTGTTCTTTCTTTTTGATTTTTTATGTTTAAGTTTTTTATTGCTGGTTTTTGGTTTGTTTTTTGTCTGTTTGGGAGCTGACACAGTCTCAATGGAGATGGGTTTTTGGGGGGGTAGCAGGAGGAGAGAAGCTGCAGAGAGGCGTGTAAGACTGCAACTCTGCTTCCTGGTCCCAACTCTGCATAGTCAGATTTTGGGGGGTTTAATAAATTGGTCCATATTTCTAGAAATGAGAGCTGCTCCATCCAAAGTGGGATGGATGCCGTCTCTCCTAACAAGACCAGGTTTCCTCCCGAAGGTTTGCCAATTATCTATGAAGCCCACATCATTTCTGGGACACCACTCAGACAGCCAGCAATTTAAGGAGAACATGCGGCTAAACATGTCACTCCTGGTCTGATTGGGGAGGGGACCAGAGAAAACTACAGAGTCCGACATTGTTTTGGCAAAGTTACACACCGATTCAATATTGATTTTAGTGACCTCCGATTGGCGTAACCGGGTGTCATTACTGCCGACGTGAATTATGATCTTACTGTATTTACGTTTACCCTTAGCCAGCAGTTTTAAATTTCCTTCAATGTCGCCTGCTCTGGCCCCTGGAAGACAATTGACTATGGTTGCCGGTGTCTCTAGCTTCACATGTCTGAGAACAGAATCGCCAATTACCAGAGTTTGACCCCCGGCGGGTGTGTCGCCGAGTGGGGAAAAACGGTTAGACACATGAACAGGTTGGTGGTGTACCTGGGGCTTCTGTTTAAGACTATGCTTCCTCCTCACCGTCACCCAACCGCCCTCGTTCCCCAGCTGCTTGGGGTCTGCCGGGGAACAGCTAGCGGGGCCTACGCTATCTTCGGCTGCACCAGCTACAGGGGCCTGGCTAGCTACGGGTGAATGAAGGGTGCGAAGCCGAGTCTCCAATTCAGTAATCCTGGCCTCCAGAGCTGCAAATATGCTACATTTGTTACAGGTATCATTACTGCTAAAGGAGGCCGAGGAGTAACTAAACATCTGACACAATGAGCAGGAAAGTGCAGGAGGGACAGGTGAAGTAGCCATGGTGCTAACGAGTCGGCTACGAGCTAAGCTAAGCTAGCGAAACAGTAAAGAGACAGTGAGTGAATACTTTGGTTATAAATTAGGTAGTGAGTACACAGAAAGGGTGATTCAGATGAAGCACGTTAAGATTATACTATAAAAAAGGGATGTATCAAAAGATTTAAATTAAATTGCTAAGCAGAAAAGCTACTCAGAAACACCACTGTGTTTGAGCAGGAACAGGAAGTGATACTCTACCACAAAGCGAGCGAAACACCAAGTGAAATGAGATGGTTGAACTCCTAAACTGAGGTTTGTGCCTGTGCTTTGGTCTACCATCTGAGCTTGATGTTACATTAACCAGATGTGTCACATGGTTTGTTACCCAGAACCAGTTTCCAACTTGTCTTTACAAATTGTAACTAACTGAAAGAACTCTATTCTCATAATCAACTGCAAATAAGTCATCAGAGCAGACTGTGGACACCACATGCACACTTTAGTTTCCTGGATTTCAGGTCATTTTGGTTTTTAGGAAACCTACCACAGAACTGCATTGAAAAGCTCATTATGTGTGTAATTTTAACTGAATGTGATTCTGAGATGGCTGTTTATGAATGATGAGCTTCTTTCTATTTACATTTCAGAGATCATTTCCCAGCCAGTTATCTTTTAATTATAACTTCATATTTCTTTAGTCGGTTTCACGATGAGCCTATAAATCAGTCATCATTTATCTCTCTGATGTTTCATAATGATGACTTAGATACGTCTATGCTGATGCTGTACACGTCTTTGTGTGATAAATTAGAGGTACGACTGATGAACAGCCACATGGATGTGCAGCTGTACTGCTGTTGGAAAAGCTCTCAGTAACCAGTTCAAGTCTAGTTAACCAGTTCTACTCATTGGAAATCATGGTACAGATATATCTCTGTACCAAGCTCCTCACTCTATCTCTAAGGCAAAGCCCAGACACCCTTTGGAGGAAGCTATTATCTGTAATCATGCATTTGGTCATTATCATATCTCATGGCCATAACTGTATGGGGCGCCGTTTGTAAACTGAAACATGCCGAAATTAACGGCAACTTTTTTCCACATTTAGCTCTAAATCTTACAAAAACATGTTTTTTCGAGTCATTTTTACAACATTTAGTAAAATATTTGTAACTTTTTATATTTAAAACACAATTTTAAATGTTAAATCTAAATGTTAAATGTAAATGTTAAAGCTTAAATCTAAATATTATATTTATATTTAAATCTAAATGTTAAATGTTAAATCTAAATGTTACGGGAAACTAAATATTTAGCTAATATGCAAATTTATTGTACGGGTCAATGGAAATACCAAAATAAAAGCTTCAAGAAAACCTGCGCTCCTCTCACGGTCACTTTTCACTGCCATGAGCTGCTTCACTGATTCCCTACCAGTATGTCCAGCGATTTAGCTGAAGACATTGGAAGAGCCGTTTTGTCGGCCATCCAACGATTCAGCGGTAGTGCAGTCTCCACCTCACAAACGCCGCAGCACTTGGTAAGTTTATTGTATAGCATTTTGGACGGGTTGATAGCAGTGTTAGCAAAACTATCAAAGCTAAATTACTTAGCTAGTCCTCAATTATTTCATTTGGTAGGCAGCAGACAGAGATCGAACATCATACAACTCTATTTATTTATTTGGTAGGTAACAGTCGTTCTTGATGTAAATGTTTCCTTAGGAATCCAGCAATGCACCCGGACCAAGTAGACCTGCCGTCTCCACTGGGATACCGTACCGCTCGGTAGGCCTTCTTACACATATCATTTAGCTGACTGGTTTTGATATACAGTCAGGTTCATAAATATTTGGATACAGACACATTTTCTAATGTTGCTTCTGTACATTACCAGAATGAATTAAAAATGTAATGACTCCAATGCAGTTGAAGTGCAGACTTTAAGTTTTAATTCAATGGGTTGGACGAAATGATTGCATAAAAATGTGAGGGGAAAAGAAGTATTTTGTAAACACAATCCTATCATTTCAGAGGCTCTAAAGTAATTAGACAAATTAAATAACTGAAAATAAAATGATCATTTCTATTACTTTGTTCAAAACTCTTTGTTGGCAATGACACCTTGAAGTCTTGAAGTCATGGACACCACCAGACGCTGGCATTCCTCCTTACTAAGGCTCTGCCAGGCCTTTGCTGCATTGGCTTTCAGTTGTTGTTTGTTTGTGGGCCTTTCTGTCCTAAATTTAGTCTTCAACAAGTGAAATGTATGCTCAATTGGGTTAAAATCCAGTGACTGACTTGGCCATTCAAGAATATTCTATTTCTTTACTTTAATAAAGTCATGGGGTGCTTTGACTGTATGTTTTGGGTCATCGTCCATCTGTATTATTAAATGCCGCCCAATCAATGTGACTACTTTTAGCTGGACTTGAGCAGACAGTATGTCTCTGAACACATTCAGCTGCTTCAGTCCTGTGTCACATATTCAGTAAACACTACCAGTGCCACTGGCAGCCATGCATGCCCAAACCATCACACTGCCTCTGCCATGTTTTACAGATGATGTGGTATGCTTTGGATCACCATACTCCATACTTTTTTCTTGCCATCATTCTGGTAGAGGTTGATTTTGGTTTTATCTGTCCAAAGAGTGTTTTTCCAAAATTTTGCTGGCTTTTACCAGATGTTTTTTTTTTGTTTTTGTTTTTTTGTTAAGTCCATTCTAGCCTTTCTATTCTTGAGGCTTATGAGTGGCTTGCACCTTGCAGTGAACCCTCTGTATTAGGGCTGTTTGATATGATGATATGAAAACATCTATCGTTTCATATTATACGCTATCATTTGTTCTGTGTTGTCGCAAAATAAATTTTACGTCAATATTTTTCATTGTTTTGATGGTCACTGTAGTGGCTATATGAATTTCTTAATTTTCTTTTTTCTGTTATGTTCTCTTTGACCGCATGTTGTCTGTTCACAGTAAAATTTTCAAAATGCAAACACTACGTCTCAAATCAATTCCAGGCCTTTTATCTGCTTAATTGATAATGACATCATCATTTTAATATGGATACCCTAAAAGCTGAGTCTGCACATCATGTCCATGATATCATTATGATTGGAATATGTTTCAGTAAACGGGCAACAAAATAAAACTTGTTAGGGTCCAAATACACATTGACCTAACTGCAGGCCTTTTCTACTCTAATTGAGTGCTCAAAGCACTTTATACAACTGATCTCATTTACCCATTCACAGGCACAGATTAATACAAGCACTTTTTCTGTCCAACATTCGCACACAGTTATACTCAGATAAACCCATTGGGAGCTGTAGATTAGAGCACCTGGGGACTGAATCACCAACTTGACCAACAATCACCAAATGCTAATCTACAAGATACAAAAAGTTCGGTTTTCTGTGTAATGGGTAAGATGGTCTGAGTCTACAGTTTGTTTGTTTTTTTTTAATGAACAGATAACAGAAACCTTACGGATGTATTGTAATAATAATAATAATAATAATAATACATTTTATTTGAAAGCGCCTTTCAAAACACTCAAGGTCACTGTACACAATAGAGTAAAAAGCAACATAAAAGCAAGGAGTTTACACAATCATAAAAGCATAGGATATAAACAAATTTAAAATAGTCGAATGGAGAGGTAATGTAGGATAGGCTATTTTGAACAAGTGGGTTTTGAGTTGGGACTTAAAGAGAGAGAAGGTAGAGATATTTCTTAAATCAGGAGGTAGGGAATTCCAGAGTCGTGGAGCAGAGCAGCTGAAAGCCCTGCTCCCCATGGTGACAAGACGGGGGGAGGGGACAGAGAGTGACAGGGAAGAAGAAGATCTGAGACAACGAGATGGAGTGGTGATGTTAACCAGATCAGAGAGATATGGAGGAGAGAGATGATGAATAGCTTTAAATGTGTACAAGAGTATTTTGAAATTGATACGATATTTGACCGGGAGCCAATGAAGCTGCTGCAGGACAGGAGTGATGTGGTGGACAGAAGGGGTCCTGGTGATGATACGGGCAGCAGAGTTCTGGACGCGTTGAAGCTTGTGGATGGATTTTTGAGTAAGACCAAAAAGAAGTGAATTACAATAATCAATCCGGGAAGTAACAAGGCTATGGACAAGAATGGCAGTGGCATGTGGGGTGCACCTAATGCATAGGTGTCTATCTGTATCTGTGTTTGAATTCATTTCAGGTTCCTCTTCCATCAGTTCCTCAAGCTCATGCTACACACTCACATTTTGTGAGAAAAAACAAGACCTGCAAACACTATACAAAAGATGTTGTGTGCTTGCCCTTGTCTTCAGCATCAACGTTTCTCATACTGAGAGGAGATTCAAGAGCAAAACTAGCACAAGATGGCCTTATTGGGAAGATCTCCTTTACATCTGACTGGTCTGAAGCACAACTTAGAGAAGAAATAGCAGCAATCTTCAGAAGAACATTTGCACTGTCAACTGGCCAGACATTCCCTTTTGAGTATTTGAGTACAATTAGAGGATGTAAACGACTAATGAAACCAAATGTTTCTAGCAGTTTTCTTTGGGGTGGCCAAGAAGTTGGCTCAATTTGTTCCACCACCTGCCTCTATATAATGGCAGGGATACAAAAACCTGCACAGGTAAACATTTTATATTGTAGTGCAGAAATATTTATTGTCTAAAAAGTGAGTCTGTTCCCTTAACATAATTTTATTAATTGCATTAATTAATATTGCACTTTTAGCAGGTGTAAACAGTTTTTAGTGCAGCCATGTGCCTCTGTGTTACCAGTGATTTGGTGCGACTGTATTTGATTTTATGTAGAACATGCTTTCTTTTCCCTCAGGAGGAACCAGAAGAGCTGTCTGATAGTGACTTTGAAAGTCCAGTCTGCCGGAGAAGACGAGGTATGTGACGTGAATGAAAACCTAGTGAGGTTCTAAGCTCAATGACCAGTTAGATTTTGTTACTGCAGTGAGTAATAATTCCTGGGAGGTTTGTTTGATGAAAGCATCATTAATTTGTCCGATTTTAATGTTTACAGATTATCACAGGTGATTACAGCCAAGGAGGAATATGTGCCCAACTTTCACTTGAACTAATATAAGGATATATAAAGGCTCTGTTAACATTATGAAGCAAGTCATGCTGACCTTCTTTCCTTTATTCAGTGCATCATGCGTTGCCTACATCACCAGGTGAAAGTGAGGCCAAGCATCAGGAAACAGAGGGCTGCACTCAGGAGAGTGAAAATGAGGGACAGGCAGAGGGACAGCAGATGTTTCCATATAATGTGGCAGAATTTGTGTAAGCTGTTGTCTAGGGGTTAAAGAAATCCTTCATTCTAGATGTTGTTTAGGATATTGTTTCGATGCAGGTTTCCAATTTGCATGTTTGTTTGTTTGTTTTTGTTGAATCACTGCAACTTTAGGATTTACATTTAATCTTTTTTTTTTTTTTTTAAATGATGTAGTGTGAGAAATTCTTCAAGGCTGACATGTTTTATGATTTCTAATATCTCTTGTCTACTTAGCCCTATTTTTCTGGAGGAAGATGAAGCTCTTGAAGAGGCAATTCAGCGTAGCCTCCTAGAAGAGTCTGATAAAGTGAAGTTCATATTTCAAGGTAAGATTTGAAAGTAACCTTTAATTATTGAATATCTTATTTGCATCTTTACTTGCATCATTTTTTTGAAGTTACACAATTACAAAGGTAATTGTTAATTTCTGACTCATTTAATATGGACTATCACAACATAATTATCTGTTGTAACTCTGTGCACTTGAGTCAAATGTAGAGCAAATTTCCATTTTTCCCCGAGATCTGTTTGTCATTGTCCCTTTTTTATATAGGTCTTTTAAGAAGCTCAGCAAAGAAGAAATTGAAGGTCTTCTTAGAGCTCATAGTGAGAAAGTCATTACACCAGGAACAAGACAACTCCATATCAGTCGAGCCAATGTGTGGTCGACTGCTTTGCGTCAGTTCAAGAGACCCAAGTTTGCAGAAAGCTGTGAGATGCTTTATGTCACATTTGCAAGTGATGAACATGATACAGAGGAAGATGCTGCTGACCTTGGGGGGCCAAGGCGGGAGTTTTTCTGTTTACTGGTGAAGGCCATCTTTCAGGACAGTGGTGCGTTTGAAGGTAATATGATTTCATAGACAAACTAACTTACTTACTCAAGGCCTAAAGGCTTGTTGACGACACTCGTTTTTATAATGTTACAAACGGAACAACCACCTGATCTGAACATTGTTTGACAGAACATTAACAGCTTAATAAATGACTACAGATAACAAATCTGTTATGTTATGTTCTGTGTGTCTGAAACAGTAATAAAAAAAAAAAACCTAATGCATTTTTGTCTGTCAATCTCAAGATATCAGTTGGGGTCTGTACAGAATATACTTTTTTGTGTGTTATTTTTCAGCTACACCAAATGGATGCACACTGAAATTTAACATCCTACACTTGCAAGATGGAGTATATCTGTCAGGCTCAGGAGAGACTCGGAGGCAGACCGTCTCTAAAGTTCACAATTTATTTACACACAGACACCAGGTGCGGATATATACAGGTGAGGGGGCACAGGAAGAGGGTCTCCGGGGAACACAGGCACGGGAAGGGGACGGGCTATGTACACAATCCTTCGCTGAAGCTCAGGTTAGCTCGGACTCCGGCTTTTAGCTCACCAAACGGCGGTCCTCAGGCTGGCGAGAAATCTGGCACAGGGAGGAAGAACAGGTAAGTTGCGGCACGAAAGAAACTCGGGAAAAAGCTCAGACTTGCAATGACACTGACGAGTGTTACACAATAATCCAGCGAAGAAGCACTCTCAGCAGCCGCCTTAAGAAGTGAGCGTGGTGATGAGATGATTGCTTGCAGGTGTCCGAGCCAGGGGGCGGAGTCGTCATGACTTCGCCCCGGTAGAGCGCAGTGCGCGGGAGGGGAGAGAGAGACGCAACATACTTGTAGCCATACAGAGTCAGCCGAGAAGGCACAGGGTCATGACAATATCGAACCATTGGCAGGATGTTGTCCACGATAATAGTGCAAGGTGGAGAAGCACCTGCCTTTCTCTCGCCACATGTAGTAGACTACATTCAAGTACACCTAACACCAGATGATATAGGTGACCCTGAGTTAAGAGAGAATCTGAAAAAGGTGAATTGCAATATTATAACAAGAATATTGTAATATTTCCTATATTCACAAGTCTTCTTGCCTTCTTTTATAATTGCCTAGCCATAGTTTTGCTATAATAAATTCCATGTATTATATTTTCAGTTTGTTTCCTTTTTGTTAAAAAAAAACTTATATTGGTGAAATACAGCCAAATAAACCAAAACAAAAACCTTTGAGTCCAATTAAAATGAACCATCTGCAGTATTTGTGTACACTGGTAAAAAACAAACATTTAAAGTGTTTTTCTTAAATATTTAGGTTGTAAATGCAACAACTCAACATGATTTGGAGAAAGCAGTCAGCTGCTGCGACTCATGGCGATATCAAGTTGAAGGTCTTCCACTCACAGTCATCATGGCCAATAAAGATCTGTCTGTGAAAAATGCAGCTCTATACCTTGCAGTCCTGCAACGGCAAAGCTGTTTCGATCAGCTGGCTTGTCCTACTATGGAGTGAGATTTATATTTTTTCAGTATCAATTGGTTATTATTTTATAATAAACATTTAGAGTGAGCTACTTTTTGTATTTAAAACTGGAATTTAACCATTATTTATACTTTTCTGTCTAGATTTTATCACTGCTGAGAGAGAACCCCAGTTTGCGTGTTCTGCTTGACCTATCAGGGGAGGACAAAGATCTGACAGCCAGTTTAATTGCTGGGGTTCTCAGGCCAAGCTATTCTGTCCTTGGGAGCAACAGAAGAGTTAGAGAGGAGCTGATGGAGGTCAAATTTCGGGAATTTCTCCAGTGTGTCGAAAGTAAGCTGAAATTCACATATAATGTAGTCTGGCCATGAAACAATTCAGGACACTAAAGTAAAACTTGATTTGTCTTTTTATGTCACATGCACACACAAAACAGGAATAAAGATGTATGAAAGCTTACAACTGACAAGCAAAGCAAAGACAGAACCTCTGTATTTTTATAAATACATTAGTTATCATTTAGTTGTTAGCTCAAGCTTTAACTATTTTAGAGTCCCCAGGTTAACGGTGGTTTTTCTTTGTTTTTAGATAAAGAGCTGAGAGACGCACTTGGAGAAAGAACTCTTACCAAGGATGAAGAGGCATTTGTGAAGGCTTTGAGGCCTGGTCACATCTTGGCTTTTGCCACCGGGAGCAGCAAAGTTCCAGCCATAAGTTTTCAACCAGCTCCTAAAATAACATTCATTCACGATGAAAGCAAACATCTCCCGATTGCACACACATGTGCAAATGAGCTTCAGCTTTTTGTGAATGAAACAACAATGGCTGATGATGATGCTTTTCATTACTGCTTCTTAGTAGCACTCATGAATGGAGCTTTATTCAGCACCATCTAAACATGTTCCAAAAAAGTGGAATTAAAATGGTGGGTTTGTTAACTCTAATCCTGTTCATTAATTGTAGTTTCAAGTAACTTTGCTTCATATAAGATAGTTGAAATCAATTCAGACTCCATTTAATGTTGAAATATAATAATTTTCAAAGCTTCAATAGATTTATGAAAATGCTAACTCTGTATTTTCAACGACAAATCAATAAAGTCACTGGTGTAATACAAAATAATTTTATTAAGCTTTTTCTTTTTTAAAACAAGGACAATTCAAACCGTTTATGCACAGAGTATACTAAACATGCTTTGTAGAACAGGCCAGGATTACTTACAGACATCTAACAGCAACATTTATTAAGACTATTGCACCTTTACAATGAAAAGCACAATACTGAAGATAATCTTGTAAATTGATTTAAAGACTGACTGTTCCGTGTTGATAATTTTCACTGTTATACTGTATTACACTGTTACAGTGTGAATTTGATGGCTTTACTGCAATCTGAATAACTGTTTTTACCCATAAACCAAATGTAGTTGTAGCCTTCTGAATAGCCTATGAGTCACTATCAGTCATTAACTTTGAGTCCTTATGTGGCAGGAGGTATCACTGCTAGAGGGGAGGGGGCTTCTGCAGTAGTACAAAAAACACATTTGCTGTACAGCATTTAATACTAAGTGTCATCACTCTTTAGAACATCACTGGTATCCTGTGGTTGAGGTCACACATTTACACGTTTGTTATAAATATACTGCTGTGTTCGTTGAAACAATGTTTTACCATTATTGTTGTCTTCTTCAAAAGGGCGAATGCTTGTATATAGCTCTTGTAAATCTCTGTCATTTAATGGGACAAACCTACTTTGAGAGTTTGACAAGTAGGGTATGGAGACCTCTGCTGTAGAAAGTTCTGGGTTGTATTGAGATTTAAATTTATAATCTGAATACGTACTTCCTGGCCACATTATTTTATAGAAGAGAAGGTCTAACTTTAGGCCTACACGGTCTTGACAGGAGACACAGGCTTGGGCAGAGGATGCTTCTGTAGAAGCGAAACTGAAACCAGAGTCTAAGTGCAAGTTAAGAGTAGGGTGTCTTTTATGCATTTATCGCTGATTAAGATTTAAGTAGTTGTATTAGATTGAAACATTTGTTTTATACATTTTACATATAAGTCAAGATCGGCACACACAGGATAGCCTTAGCCTGGTTGCTTAAGCTGAGGTCAACTAAGGTGCAGAGAGCATATGCAAACTCTGTGCACGCACAGACGGACATACACACATACACACACATAGTTTCAGTTGTGCTGGCCTTCTGTCTAGTGGAAAGGTTACAAGGTCTAGCTGGGGAGCTGAGAGGTGAAACAAAGTGCAAGCAGAGGCTGACACATACACACACACACATCGTAGATAGACTCAGTTATATAGGTAAAAGTTAATTATGTTTTGCTTGCAACTGCAAAAATTGTGCGTGCATATGTGACTGTTTGATGAAGAAGCAGGTGCAGGACGTTCCAGAGACAAGCGACAGCGAAGGCAAGCGTCCGGGGACAACAGGAAGGCACCTGGATGGAGACGCGACGATGTTCTTTTTAAACTATGTTAAAAGTCATTGTGGTTTTGGTTTCTGCCTGGCAACAGAAAGGGGGGCTGTACTGTTTCACCCCTATAAATATTGTGTTCTGATTATTGTAAGGGAGTTCAACACTGAATCTGTACAGTGTTGGCTCCACGCTGCGTGTATTCATTAAAATGTCGTCTAATTGCACCCGGCCGGATCAGTGGTCGTTATTTTTGATTCCTCCTCAATATCTGAACCTTAACAGTTGTGACAATGAAACACATGAGTTCCGCAGGCAAAAAGCTGGATGGGAGTTCTATTACCTTCAGTGGAAATAGAGTGATTGTTATATCCACCTTTGAATTCCTTCAAAGTGCGGTTGATTCGTGGTAGAAACACATAATGAAGGCAAAATAGGTCTGTTGCATTTTCTAAGTCTAGGATACCAAGCGATTCCAATTCATAAAATATAGGTGCATAAATGCGGCTACAGTTATTGTTTAAGTCTCGGTTGAAACGCTCAATCCTCTGGTTGTGCACAGAACTTCCCATTAAGACAGAGCTTTCACCCCTGCTTGCTCGCATGTCCTCCCAAATCTGAGCGTTCTCTCCTCCATGATCAGTCCTGATATGCTGGGGTCTGCCAAATTGTCCAACAGCTGCAGTAAAGAGAGCTTTCACAGTCTCAGCTCGATTATTGCTGGAGCAATGAAGAAACATCAACATCCTGCTGTATCCATCTATTGCACCATGAACAACAAACTTCCAACGAATCAGCTTGTGATTTCCATCTATGTGCCATATGAAATTTGGATGAGGCACAGAATATACTCGCCGAGCAACTGCAGTTCTTCTCCTGGATAGAACACCAGCCAGGTCCACCCTCCGCAGTGACTCTCTTACACGCCATCTTTGAACCACTATGTTTTTGGAACGCAGATGACCCATCAGCATCACTTCTCCAACATTTGGATGTTCAGTTTTTATCTGGGACACTATATGATCTAACTCATGGTCACTGATTACATTGAATTTTGACACTGAGATATTATAGTCTTGCAGTAACTTATACAGAGTGGGCCTGGAGATGGAAAGGATAGATGCAGCTTCAGTAAAAGATGTTTTCAGGGAAAGAACATTTTCCAATTCCTCTTTGGAAATCTGAAGCCTTCCTTGGTAACCATCCTAGAACACGGCAAAGGTAATCTCAATGAGCACAATTCTATAACAAAAGATGGGTAATTTGAGGCAATTATACTGTGACAGATTAGCTAGAGAGTAATATTTTATCAATAGTTTTAAAATATTAAATTGGGCAATCAAAAGACACTTCACAGCAAAAACAGTAATAAAATATGACGTAAAACTTGTGAATGTTGTTGGTGGTGATGTGACACTGCTAATGATGGACCCCTAAGAAGATGAAATGTATGTAGAATCAGAATCATTACTTTGACAGGAGTTAATTTAAGGTGATATATTACACCAAAGAAAAAACAAAAGCCAGTCAGCTAAATGTTATGTGTAAGAAGGCCTACCAAGTGGTATGGTATCCCAGTGGAGACGGCAGGTCTACTTGGTCCAGGTGCATTGCTGGATTCCTAAGGAAACATTTACACCAAGAACGACTGTTAATAATGATAATAATAATAATAATAATAATAATAATAATAATAATAATAATAATAATAATAATAATAATAACTTTATTTATAAAGCGCTTTAAAACAAAGTGCTGTACAACTATTTGAAACTAAAAACATAAAAGCGATACATAGCAATACAGGTAAAAGACACAATACAAGTTAAAAACAGTAAAAATTTAAAAACTAAAAGGCATAGAATTAAGACATGTAAGATAGGGTGAACAAATGTGTCTTCAGCTTAGTTTTAAAAACCTCCACAGAGCATGCCTGCCGAATATCTTGAGGGAGGTTGTTCCACAGAAACGGGGCACAAAAAGAAAAAACACGCTCTCCAACTGTCTTTTTTCTGGCTCTAGGAACCTTTAGAAGGCCAGAGTCCTGGGATCGGAGAGCACGGGATGGAACAGGGGCGATTTTAGCCCATTTTTGGGGGTGCTTCAGCTCCCCCAAAATGAATCAAAGCACCCCCAAAGATTTCTTACTTTTTTTTGACAATATTTGCTGTTTGTGTGAGACACTACTAAAAATATAAAAAGCATACAGTACTTGGTTGAGACGGAACATTTTAACAACAAAAGTATAGAGAACCCCTCCCCCCTCCCAAAATGGTTTGTTCCAGCTCGCCCCCACTCTGGCTCTAGGGTCGTTGCTGCCAGAGCGATGGTAGCTGAGACGCAGCGGAGCGGAGGTGGAGTGCCTGGACTAAAACAGGACATATTAGCAGCATTTAACCTTCAGTTACTCTTTATGTAGTTAGATAGGAGTCATGTTTCTTTTTAGCTGAAAAACCTTACACCCAGGTAACCTGCAGTGTTGAAAATGTGTTTTCCAATGATGTTTGCTACCCTACAATCCGTCCTACTTTGTAGTAAATTCTGCGACATTTGACCGTCCTGTTGCTCCCACTGAAATGTATACAACCTATTTAAAATCTAAAACTTAAAATTGTCCGTAGCCTGCTAATGTTACCACTGTCCTGTTTGAAATGGATACTAACTAGCTAACTGACTGAATGCCCATTAACCTTATAACTCCTGTTGTGTGTGTGTGTGTGTGTGTGTGTGTGTGTGTGTGTGTGTGCAGAGAGACAGCCAGGTTCATAAGGAAGTTTTTTCAAAAACAGGAGCCACATTCAGGTAAAAGTGTAAGAACAAATGATCCATCAATAAAGGATAATGTTGGATCAGTGTTTCAATATTTTATATCTTTTATGAGATGTTCATGTGGTTTGGTTATTTGCCTTTTGGTTGAAAGTAGACTGAGAGAGGACTTTTCGTTAGTGATCTTAATAATTTTTTTTCATATTAATGTAATTTTTTCATCTAATTGAATACAATCTATTTGTGTATGATTGTCAGTCCAAAGAGGGAGAGAGGAAAGAGGGGAACGTGAGGAGAAAGTACAAGGTCAGGAAGAACCAGGTAAGAAAACAGACAGGGAACAGTGACAGGCACAACAGAAACTATTAAACGGACGAAGAGAAAAAACCTGATTTTACTCATACAGTCTGGAAGTTGTGTTCTCCCTATATTAAAGCTGCTATACAGAATCTGCAAAACAAACTGGGTTGAAACATTTTTGACCCTCTTTAACAAAATTCCAACATAACATTATAATTGATTGGGGAGATTAAAATTAATGATATATTTTTATGTGGTTCAGCCACAACTCTACTAAAACCTCAGCCAGTAATAGGTAGGCCAACTTTTGGACCGTCCAGTTGTCTGTATGACTGCCGCATACAGACTTATGCGGCAGAGAAACACTTATCAGTGTTTCTCAAACTTTTTACAGTGTGTGCCACCTGAGAAAAATGTCAAGCTCTCCCAAGTACCACTATGAATGCATGAAACTCATAAATCTGACAACACAAAATTTGTTTTATTAAATTAGTTAAATTAGTATCTGCAGTAAAGATTTTTTCATACATTGTATACATTCTACCACAGGCAAAGTTGCCTCCATTTTTATAGTTTTTTATGAATATTTTGTAATAATTTATTCTGTTTTCGGAGTGTTTTTTATGTATCTGTATTATATTATACATACACATTAAAAGTGAATCTCTGTCCAAAACATGCACTCAGTTTACTTCTTACTCACTATGAGCATCATTTAAATAACCTTTATCAGATTTGATGGTTTTGTTACAGACTTCTCAAAAAAGTGTTTTGCTTTTCTTTCACAAATGTGGGGGTTGTGTTAAAATGTACAAAACGGTGATGTCATGTTTTGTGACGAGGACCCAGGCAGAGAGAGACTTGATGAATTTAAGAATCTTATGATTTAATAAAGAAATTTGCAGACTTGCACAGAGATGGTAAAATTATGATGACTGATAGCGGAGATGAAGACAACAGACGATGAGGACAGGGAGGAACAGGGGTTTAAATGCACCGAGGAGACAGTCAGAGGGAACTCGGGACAACTGGAGACATTTAAGGATGCATGGACTCACAGAGACAGGGAAGAAGTCTCATCGTGATGAGTAAAGTTTATCTTGCCTGGCTGGGCAGCTCTCTGGGTGCTCAGCACCCCCAAAGCTCTGATCCTAGAATCGCCCCTGGGATGGAACATAAAGATGTAAAAGGTCGGAGAGGTATGAAGGTGCCAATCCGTTTAAAGCCTTGTAGGTGAGCAGCAGGACCTTAAAATCTGCTCGAACCTGACAAGGTAGCCAATGCAGAGAGTTCAGTACAGGGCTAATGTGCTCAAATTTCCCAGTTCTTGTTAAAATGCGAGCAGCTGCATTTTGCACCATCTGTAGACCTCTAAAACTTTTCTTTGGTAGGCCAGAAAGAAGAGCATTACAATAATCAATACGTGAGGACACAAATGCATGGACAAGAACCTCTGCAGTGTCGCTTGACAAAACTTGTCTGATTCTGGCTATGTTCCTCAAATGATAAAAGGCGGTCTTTGTTATCTCTTTTACATGAGACTTGAAAGAGAGCACCATGTCGAATCACACGCCCAAGTTTTTTACCTTGTCCCTGCAATTTATGACACTGTCATCAATTCTCAAGATGAAATTTTGGGACAAGAACGACTGTTACCTACCAAATAAATAAATAGAGTTGTATGATGTTCGATCTCTGTCTGCTGCCTACCAAATGAAATAATTGAGGACTAGCTAAGTAATTTAGCTTTGATAGTTTTGCTAACACTGCTATCAACCCGTCCAAAATGCTATACAATAAACTTACCAAGTGCTGCGGCGTTTGTGAGGTGGAGACTGCACTACCGCTGAATCGTTGGATGGCCGACAAAACGGCTCTTCCAGTGTTTTCAGCTAAATCGCTGGACATACTGGTAGGGAATCAGTGAAGTAGCTCATGGCAGTGAAAAGTGACCGTGAGAGGAGCGCAGACACACAACCTGACCACGACCGGCACACTTTAGCGCGGGAGGTTTTCTTGAAGCTTTTATTTTGGTATTTCCGTTGACCCGTACAATAAATTTGCATATTAGCTAAATATTTAGTTTCCCGTAACATTTAGATTTAACATTTAACATTTACATTTACATTTAACATTTAACATTTAACATTTACATTTAAATATAATATTTAGATTTAACATTTAACATTTACATTTAACATTTAAAATTGTGTTTTAAATATAAAAAGTTACGAATATTTTACTAAATGTTGTAAAAAATGACTCGAAAAAACATGTTTTTGTAAGATTTAGGGCTAAATGTGGAAAAATGTTGCCATTAATTTTGGCATGTTTCAGTTTACAAACAGCGCCCCATATAACTGAGGGTAGGAACATAGATCAAAAGGTAAACTGATAGCTTCACTGTAATGCTCAGCTTGCTCAAAGCCTGCTCATCCTCTTCTTGTATGCAGCTCCTGTAAGGGTGGCTCAATATTTCATAACAACTCTGAGGTGAGTCACTGAAGAGACCAATAGTTGGTGATTCTGTTCTGAGATGTGACGCTAGAGAGTCTTCCAGGGGCCAGAGCAGGCGACACTGAGGGAAATTTAAAACTGCTGGATAAGGGTAAACGTAAATTCAGTAAAATTAGAATTAAATAATCAGCTATGTACCACAGGCCTTCAAGCTGGCTGTAGTTAAACCGATAATTTTCTGTGCATCGTTGCTTACTTGATGAAAGCCCAATTAGGACAACCAAAGAGGCACAGAAAAGAAGATCAGACACCAGCGAGGGAGGATCAGAAAGACAAACGCAACAACATTGTCATCCCCTATGTAGCCGGTGTATCAGAGAAACGCAGGAGAGTTTTCTCCAAGCACGGCATCCCAGTGTACTTCAGACCCAGCAACACACTCAGACAGAAACTGGTTCACCCGAAAGACAAAACTCCAAAACACAAACTTAACAATGTGGTGTATGCTGTACAGTGCAGCGAGGAATGCCCAGACCTCTACATTGGAGAGATGAAACAGCCACTTCATAAACACAAGGCACAACATAGAAGAGCCACCTCCACGGGACAAGACTCAGCTGTCCATCTTCATCTAAAGGTCAAAGGTCACTCTTTTGAGGATGCTAATGTTCACATTTTGGACAGAGAGGACAGATGGTTTGAAAGAGGAGTGAAAGAAGCCATTTATGTCCACTGTGAACCACCATCTTTGAACAGAGGTGGTGGCTTACGACACCAACTGTCTGCCATCTATAATCCAGTTTTGAGATCCTTCCCAGACGCCTTAATGCCCACTCACATCCTGGGCCATCTGACCTCAGGAAATCACATGATAGGGTGGGGCCAGGTTTCACAATGAGCTCACCCGAAACCCTGGCTGATTGTGACCTACACCTGTCTTCACACCTTGAAGACTTAGCTAGAGGATCATTAGAGGGTCCATGACCCTCTTGGGGGGAAACTCCCACTGGGTTTAAATCTGGGACTCTCCACCATTTGACCCTAGAACTGAAGAAGCTTCTCGTATGAGAGGTGAAATGTCTTCAAGCAACTTACAGAAGTCCAGACGCTTTTCTTTCCAAGCTCCTTAGACTACGATGACCTGGATGACTGAGAACCTTCACAGACATTTTGATGCTTGGTGTTTCGATCCTTGGACACTCCAGTCTGCATGCTACATGCATGCCTTGGCCATGATACTAGCTCCAAGTTGCTCTTGGCTCATCAGAGTGTGAATGTTGGTCAGAAGACATTTAAGCACAGAAAACAGTGCTTGTGTGGAGTGGGTGAGGACGAGTGTCAGAAATGATTCATGACAGAGGGATAGCAGCAAGAGTGAACGGGAAGGTTTACAAGATGATACTGATGTATGGTTTGAAGATGGTGGCACAAACAAATGGACAAGAGGCAGAGCTGAAGACATCAACATTCCCACTAGAAGTTATCAGATTTGACAGAATTACAAACGAGTACATCAAAAGGAGGAGCTGTTTGGAGACAAAGTTAGATCGTCGAGGATGAAATGGTTTATAAATGTGTATAGGAGGGAGAGTGGATATATTGGACAAAAGATGCTACATTGGAGGAAAACAGCACCTCCTGTTGTCAGAAGAGACTGCTACCCTGCTGAGCAGCCTCAGCCTCCATGTTCTGAACATCCTGAGCCCTTGTATCCTAAATCTTTAGTGCAGGCAGGCTCAGCACCTACACAGCTTTTAGAGCCAGCGGAGCCTGAGCCAGTATACGTCAGGTGATGCCTGAGCCCAGGCCTGTGGGGCCCACACAGTCTGGGTCTCCACCTCTGCTGGAGGCCACCTGCCAAGTCATGGGTTGGTGTGACTGAAGAGGCAGATGATCTGTGACCCTACAGAGCACCAGGAGGAGAAAATCATTACAGCATGTTTTTGTTTGTAAAATAAAAGCTTTGCTTGATGTTTCCGGTCTTAAACTTGTTGTATATTCAAATACCCAGTTTAATAAATTCTATTGTAAGATGTTTCCAAGTAATATTTCACATAAACACATAATGTCACTTTAGATATATGGCATATAGTAAATATGGTGAGTCATCCTTTATAGGGTGCCAGAGGAGCCACGCAGCTCTGCCTGCCTTTGCTAACTTAAAGTGACACGGTCATGTCGACTTATCACAGTCACCAGGTCTTCAAGTCCAAACAGGCATGGAGAAATGTCCTGGATAAAAATAGAAGGTCTTCTTCTGGAGTGCCTTTCTAGTAAATACATCACTAGATATTATATTTTGGTATATGTGCTGGTCGGCCTGATGTCAGCATGTTGGCAAATACTGTAAAATAAATATTTTATATTTCTTTTTTCCTTGAAGGAAAATTGTGACTAAATGACGAGAGAAACAAAACCAGCAACAGGTGATATAATATCAGCATTTGGCCCTCAGGCAGACTGTTGTTATAAATCTCAGCGCATCCCCGGTTAGCACTAATTTTAAAAACAGCTAAAGTATTATCAGTTTGGCTAATACAGAGGCACAGACCATGAACTGAACAGCACTTCATCCTCAGACTCATAGAACAGTAATCAGACACAACAATAAAACCATCTGACTGATCTTGTGCTGCATTAACAGAACCTCAGTGAGTGTCCTGCCATCAGGACTGTGCATTAGATTTATCCCATTGTTTCTACAGACTGTATGTAAATGATATAAAACTGAAACATGAGCTTGTTGTGCGGGTTATGGCTCACAGCAGCATCTACAAGCGAGAGCTGTCGACTCCCAGTTACAATTTTAAAGCTTCCCACGACCCAAAAGGATAACGATTGAAAAGTTTCATGCAGCGTAACGCTGTCATGAAGGTAGAAGTTATCCATGGAGGTTAAACCTGCTTCATGCTGCCGAGAGGTCGAGCAGTGCCTGACCTTCACAAACATGCAAGTGTTAGGTCTGCACTCGCAGGCCTCGCTAGCTCAGAGACGTATCCCCGTGAACAAGGCAAGACAATCAGAGCTCAATCCATTTCAACTTGCAAAGGAAGCCGGTCCGGTCAGGATCTTGGAGCTGAAAGCCCCTCACCTGATCCCAGCCAACGTAAAAAAAAACAGCGTCCCCTCGCAGCCTTTTATTCAGTGAAAACAGTTACAGAAACACCTCATTGCAAAACCCATATGGTGTGTCGTAAAAGCTAAGGCACTCTGTGTATATATGCACGTGCGAGCATGTGAGTGAATGTGTGTGTGTGTGTGTGTGTCTTCCTGGTTACAACCGTGTAACAACATCCCGAGTAATGAAAGGGTCAGCTCCCCTCACCCCATATATGGCTCAACTCATTTAACAGTACACCATACACAAGCACAGGTGAGCCCATAAATGGCAGGAAGTAAACATTCCTTACTAAATAAGGAAACCAGAACCTTACATGCAATGTCCCTGCAACACTATAGCTGATAGCATCCCCCACCATCCTAGATTTAGAGGAGGAACAGAAAAATATCTGAACATGCAGGACAAGGTTTACAGTTTTAAGCACCACAATTACAACTTTTATCACTCCAACAGTAAGGATGTTCTCTATGAGAACACATTGGACCAGCAAAAACTCAGTTTATCATGATTTTTCCAAATCCTCATCATGCGGAGCACAACACATGTGATGCTGCACATGCTAAGCCTGCTCACATTCAAGTGCCCGTATGATCACCAGTGGGAAATATTTCCTGCAAACAAAGAGACTAATTAAAAGAAAGGACTCCACTGAAAAGCAGTGAGCAGGTGTAGAACAGTCATGTAGGACAGCTCAGTCACAACTCACACACACATTTGGGGTTCAGTATCTTGCTCACAGACACTTTGACATGTGGCCCATAGATAGGAGCCAGGGATCGTACTACCAACCCTCTGATCTGTAGCACAAATTATACAGTACAAGGAAGAAGAATGTCAAAGAAGACACAACCCTGATGCACGGTCACATGTCCTGGTGTGCTGGACGGCTGCTGTGATGTGTTAATGGATCTGATCTCGGGCTGAGCAAATGTCAGGGCAACAGGTGACGACTGAGAGGGATATGAAGCACGACCGCGCCTCTGATTATAAATCTGTCGTGGTGGCTGCACAGGCAGCACAGGTGCAGCGTGGGCAGGCTGAGAGGAGAGGCTGAGTAAATGATGCTGTGTGTGTGCGGTGTGACTTTATATGAGAAGTGCACTGATTCACACACACAAACACAGTCTAATCTCTCTAAAACTGAAAAACACCCTTAACTCAAGGGACCGCTCCGTCCTCCTCTTCCTTGCCTTGGCTCTGCAGTGCAGAACAGTAACAGTGTCTGCAGATGCTACAGTGTCCACTGGGAGCTGTTGTTTGGACAGAGGTTTCATTTTCTGCTGTGGGGTTATTGTTAGTCTCCTGTTGACGGCGTCCTCAGAAACAGGCACAAGCACACTTTCATTACCCCACTCAGCCTGTACAAGTGTGCATCGCAGTGGACACAGGGGTCCTCCCTTATCTGCTGGATGCCATCGTGTTGCTACCAGTGGACAGCTGAGGGCTATGCTACAGTCACCTTCATGAAAGGAGACTCTGTGGATACCCAGAAACTACAACAACCATGTGCTTACTCTCTGCTACCAGAAAGAGAAACACCTGAGACTAAGATTAGCAGTTTGCAACAATCCTGAATCAAAGCAGCATTATTTTCAGCAGTGAGAAGAAAATCCCACCAGGAGAGGATACAAACTCTGCACACAACAGTCTAAACCAAAGACCCTCTGCATCTGTTTATGTAGCATTGTCTCTGAGAGCTCATTTACAAGGAGTAAAATACTCAAACATCAAGGACATGAAATTAAAAAGAGTGACCAAGACACAATAAGAGCACGAGAAAGGAAAAAGAAATCAACATGTCACTGTTCCTCCCACTGCCACACATTTTACCTGTCCTGTCGGTGTGTGTGTGTGTGTAAAAAAAGGTTGTTAGGCTGTGTCTTCTTAGTCAACAGTAATGTTAAAATAAGCTAGTAGTCCATGAGTCTGGGGTAAATGATGGAAACAACAGAATATGGCAAACACATGAAACAACCATCTGTGCTGTAGGCTGTCACCTGACTAACATATCAAACATATTTAATGAAAAAATTACAGCAGAGGAAATCAAGTGAATTGTTTCAAACACTGAGGTTCAGTAAAAATGTGCATTTATGTCTCAGCTGTTATTTAGCAAAAGCATATTTGGCTTTATGATGAAGCTGATTATTTAGAGATGATACCAAACAGAACATCCTTATAAAATAGGATATAATGCTTAGAACATAGAAAGCTTATAAACGATAAAAGCACAGATGTAGCAGTTTTATTAAAACACAACCTTGTTTCAATAAAATAAGAGTAAGATCTTGGGAAAGGTTGTTCACACTCAGCTGATGGATTATCTAAATAACTTTCTTTTTTTTTTTTTTTTTTTTTTTTTTTTTTTTTAAACCTGTCCCGTTTGGTTCTTTTGCCATCAGAATTATTGTCTAAAGGCGAAGAAAGATGCCCAACGGATTTACTTTACCAAATGGACCATCCCAGCCTTGCCGTAATGGTCCATTTGATTCAACTTTTTATTGTTTATTTTATTTTCACTTGCTGAATACGGGACAGACTTGACTGGAGGAGAGAATGTGGAGAAAGAAAGAGGGAAAGAAAAAAACCTGAGAAGAGGGACGGGGAAAAAGGGCAAAAAACAAAAACCAACAGAATAAGCAGACAAAAAATACATATATCGATCACCTGGATCACCTGTTGAGAAAGAAAAAAGAAAGCAAGCAGAAGAAAACGAGAGTAATAAACAAGATCACAATGATATATGAGAATATGACAGTAAATACTAAATATTAAACATTATTGTGCAGCACGTGAGATCGACAGCGCACAGTGTGCTTTGAGGTAGGAGCCAAAAAGGGTGTAATTTGTGTGTGTGATCACCCGTGTGTACACCTGTGAGCATGAACGCGCTTGTTTTTAAAAGGTTCCTTCATGTAATGATCTGCTAGAGGGTGTGGGGGGCCACTGCCCCGACCTCCAGGGCATGAAGCAGGTATGGAGGAGATCAAGACTCCAGACATCCAGAGGCCCCCAGAACACAAGAGACCAAGGAAGACCAACAGAGGGGCAGCCGCGCCACTATCCCAGAAAGAGCTGAGGAGAGTCCCAGATGAGGGGTCACTCAGCAGCCGCGGAGCAGAAGCCAGGGGGGGTTGCAGTGACGTGCCCGTGAGCTCCGCCGGCAGCCAGCTGTGCCTGAGTGGCCGAGCCCCGGGCCGTGAGGCCGAGGGCACCCCATCCCCAAGGTGGCCCGAGCGAGCCCCAGGCTCCAGGCCCCAATAAGCAGCCGCCAAGGAGTGAGCCGGTGGGTACCTGGGCGCCCACCCCCGGAGACAGAGAACCACCAACGCACCGATGTCTGAGGGCGTCCGCCACCGGCAGGGGAAGTGGTGGGGGGAGATGGGCCTCCAAACCTTGGAGGGCCTGAGATGTCCTCAGAGAGGTGGCGTCTGATACCCAACCTGACATATAGACACAGACAAACAGGCACACACAGATACAAACATCCATTCCCACCCTCATGCTCTCATATACAATTGCTCAACACTCACCCAACGTGGAGACAGACATAGAGAGACGCTGTACACACAATCACACTCCCCAAGCGTACTCTAAGCCCCGAGTCTAGGTACCCTTGCCCCTGGAGGGGGAAA
This sequence comes from Pelmatolapia mariae, assembly GCF_036321145.2. Classification (NCBI taxonomy): domain Eukaryota; kingdom Metazoa; phylum Chordata; class Actinopteri; order Cichliformes; family Cichlidae; genus Pelmatolapia; species Pelmatolapia mariae. The sequence goes on from NC_086228.1 coordinate 29,635,014, forward strand.
CTGCACCCAGACTCAGGTGGTGTAACCCTTTTCCCTGCGGTGGGGAGAAGCAGACCGCCCCGACTCCGCAGCAGCAGGGAGGCCCCATACACCAGACCCCAGTCGGACGGCCAACTCCTCCTCCTAGCCCCCCTGCTCCAGCAGGCCGCAGAGAACGGGGGTGTAGGAAGACTCCAAACCTCCCTCCACCCGCTCATATGTACTGTTGATGTATGTGTGTTCTAAGGTGCATTTAAAACCCAGGAGGGCATGGAGCCACCTGCCAGAGCAGCAGGTAAGCATATATCTAAATAACTTTCAAATGTTTGAAGTTTTTCAGTCCGGCTTTAGGCCGTCTCACAGCACAGAGACAGCTCTCATAAAGGTTATGAACGATATTCTGGTAGCGACGGACTGTGGTAAACATGTAGTGCTTATACTACTGGATATGACTGCTGCATTCGACACAGTGGATCACGACCTGCTGATCTCTCGATTACAGCATTGTGTGGGCATTTCTGGCTTTGCACTGCTGTGGATAAAATCATATCTGTCAAACAGGAGCTTCTGTGTTAAGTTGGGCTCGTCCTCTGTGGCCCCTCTGCCATGGGGTGTACCACAGGGATCTATTCTTGGGCCATTACTGTTTTTGTTGTATCTCCTGCCACTGGGTGCGATCTTTCGAAAACACAAAGTCTCATTTCATCTACATGCTGATGATTGTCAGCTTTATTTACCTTCCAGTCATTCTAAAAGCTCCCCAATTAGACTCCTGCTTGATTGCCTTAGTGACGTTAAGTCATGGATGGCTCTAAACTTTTTAAATTTTAATGAACGTAAAACGGAAGCAATTCTGTTTGGCCCGAATCGTTCCTCTGATGCCCCTGATGTTGACCTTGCTGCTCTGACCCCTCACCTGAAGAGCTCGATTACCAATCTTGGGTTAAAAATCGACTCTGCACTTACCTTTGATGGCCACGTGAATGGGGTGGTGAAATCATCATTCTATCACCTCAGGCGTCTGTCGAAGGTTAAACCTTTTCTTTCAAGGCGTGATTTGGAGACTGTTATCCATGCTTTTATAACCTCACGCTTGGATTATTGCAACTCCCTTTTAATAGGGGTTGAATTTAGAATTCATTTTAAAGTCCTTTTATTGGTTTTTAAATCCTTAAATGGTCTGGCACCTGCATATTTGTCTGATTTGCTGAAGCCCTATGTCCCCACTCGTTCGCTCCGGTCAGCTGAGCAGCTGTTGCTCTCAGTCCCCAAATCACGGCTGAAACTTATAGGAGACCGAGCGTTCTCTATTGTGGCTCCAAAGGTTTGGAATAATCTCAGTGCTGGTTTTTAAATCCAGTTTAAAAACACATTTTTATTCGCTGGCCTTTGACTCAGTGGTTGTATTTACTTATATTGTATTGTTATTACTATGTTTATTAGTTTATCGTATTTATTATTCTTATTGTATCTCTTATATTTCTGTTGTTCAGCACTTTGGTCAGCCTTGTGTGTCTTTAAAGTTTCTAAATGAAGGTTATAACATGAATGAACTGTGGTGTATCACATCGCCACACGCAGTCCTGGTTACTGATTTCTTTAGGCCACACGACCACACATTTACTACCAAACAGGAACTTATCACACTAATGGCAAACATAAGTCACCTGATAGAGCTGGACTGGGTGCTCCGACCTGGGAATGCTACAGGGAATCTCGAATGTGACAGTCTCCTGCTAATTCTTCTTGAATCCGTGCGTTTCCAGTACACGTGGTTGAGGTTACCTGTGTCTGTCCTACATCCAGGACAAACACCTGATACGGATTCATTCATCATGTTGAGTCGTCCTCATGTAAAATAAGTTTTGTGAATAATTTTAAACTGTGAAAGCTTGTGAGGAGTGTTATATGATAAGCTCCTTCACATAACGACTCCCACTCACTGTTTGAATGTACGACCCACTTCTTGTTCCCGTTTGGTTTGGACAGAATGATTTAGCCCACTGCTTTGGATAAGGGGAAGAAGATGGATGGATTCTCTGTGAGAGTTCAAATTCTGTTATGTGCTCACAACTAAATGCTTTGGGTAAGTTTTAGCATTTCATAATTTGGGAAAGATGCTTCAGATGATGTGTTGGAGTTACGGTGCGTTCACACCGAACGCGATAGACGCGACCAGAGCCTCAGGTTTACATGTAAAGTCAATGGAGGAGCGCGATGAAGCGCGACTGGGGGTCCCGTGAAAATTCAGAAGCAGATTTGCATCGTGATAACGGGACAGTCGCGGGAGCAAGTAGCGCGACTGACGCGGATAAAAATACGCACCTCAGTTTTGGTGGTGCATTTTGTGCATTCACGCGTATCGCGTCTACCGCTCGAGTTGGAAAAATCTGAGCGTCAAGTCGCGCCGCGACAACCAATCAGGAGCCTGGTGACGTGATGCCCTGACCTAGTGCAAAGGGGCAGGTTCAGCCAAAGCCCTTCATACTTGATTCAATATGGAGGAAAGGCTAATCAACGCCGTAGCAAACCACCCGGAGCTGTACGACACCAGCTGCTTTCTGTACAGACAGGAATAAAAAGGACCGAGCTTGGAGGAAGATATGTGAAGCTGGCAACCTGGTAAGTTCATTCATTTCTCTTTTGAAATTTTTGACTGGCTTCTAGCGCAAAAGCTAGCAAGCCCGCCTACTGTCTGGCTATTTTCCCACTGATGAACAAATACCTTTCTGCTAACAAGACAATGTGTTTATTCAGAGGACATCTGCAGGAGAAAGTGGAAGAGCCTCAGGGACACATACAACAAGGAGAAGAGGACGGAGAAAGAGAAGAGGAGTGGGTCTGCAGCAGGATCGGGGAGGAGATGGAAGTTTTTCGCGGTCATGGGGTTTCTGGACCCCTTCCTCACCCCGCGGGAGACTAGCGGCAATATGGTGGGGACCATGGAGAACATCCCCCCCGAGGACCAGGGACAGCCCGAAGAGGCATCAGAGTCTCAGTCAGAAGGTATGTTTACAATGAATTAATGTAGGCAGTTAATTTATGTATGTTGTCATATAGGAATATATGTTATTGTTTATTAATAAACAGTATACAGTGGTCCCGCTGTTCATCAAAAAACGCGGCATAATAATACTTTTATGTTTTGAAATCTACAAAGGTTTGCACTTTGAGAATCAGCTTGTGAGAACTGTGAGTAATGTTCATGTGTGTGTGAAAAAGTGTATAAAGTGCGTGGCGAGGGGCTAGTTATTCTGAGAACCCCTGCTGCAATAAATGAGGGACCACTGTAAATACTTTCTCTATGACTATTGTTTTCAACCTGTTAACATTTAATATTGTCTTGACAGAGCCAACTGATTCTGCAGCAGAGCATCCCCTGTTGCTTCTCCTGGCTCCCCAGTCCCTGAGCTCCTGCTGCTGCACCCACAGGTATGTACAGCAAGCACTGATAGCTTTTTACTCTGTTGGATGCCCTTGTGATCACCTTTACTAAATATCTACAACCAATCTGATTATATCCTGTTTTTTTCAATGTTGAAAATGAAAATCTAGTAGCAGCCTTCTCATTTCTTTGTGTTGTTTTGTGCTGTTTCACAGGCCCACAGAGGAGGACAGCTCCGAGCCGGACGAGGGACGGGTCCCAGGACGGTCCATCGGCGGTGGAGCTGGCCATCCTGGAGTCCCTGAAGAGGCCACGCCAGTCTCCAACGGAGCATTTCCTCCTCAGCCTTGTTCCTGCTCTGGAAGGCGTGCCGCCTCAGACGAGAGAATTAGTGAAATTTCAAACTTTTAAATTAGTTTTTGAAAACAGCACAGCTGTGTTAAATTTGGATGCATTGGACCCGAGCAATCAGTAGCTTTCTGATGAGGCAGCAGCTCTCCAGGGCAGAAACAATGTTCTTATTTTTCTCCTCCTTCTCCCTGAGGCTCTTCCACTTTAAGCTGGGTCCTTTTTATTCCTGTCTCTCTGTAAATACTTATATTTTATATATTTATGTTTAATGTTTTTCTGTTTGAGAATTTTAATATTATTTCAAATAAATTTTTGTAATGACTAATGTCTCAGTTCTATTACACAGCAAATATTGACACACAACTTGACACATGTAGAATTAATTTCATATTATACTAATGAAAAAATATACTGCTATATAGGAACATAGTGAAGACCAATTATTTAAGAGAATAAAGAGAGGTGAGTTTATTTTGGAGTAGAGCTCCATTTATTAAGAATATTTTTTAAAAAGGCAGGAACGCTCTTTAGAGGTTTGTGGGTGGCTCAGAGCTGTTGTGGGGAAGTCACTGGGACTTCAAATGGGCTTTTCTTTTGGCTGCCAAGATGCTGCTCCCTCCACCGAGAAGTGGACCATGAACTTCTCCCTCACCAGGACAGCCTCTCTGGGGGAGTTGTTGGCTGCTACACGACCCAGGAAAAATTAACCTGTGATAAGACAGCATATCAAGATAGAATTGTTATTATCATATAACTAAAGATGAACTGTTCACAATTGTATCTAACTCTCAGTTTAAAGAAAGGCTGGTGACCCCTGTTACAGAGTCTGACAGCTGCAGGGATTATATACAAATATTCAACCATACCAGAATTAAGAAAACGATCCTCATGAACTGGAAAAATAAAAATAATCTTAATTCTAGCCAATATAGAAACCATCTAATAGATCACATTAGTCTTGATACAGCCTCTGCCACCACATTAGATCAATCCCTCTGGGCTCCTTTGATCGGCTCCATCACCTAGCGGGGGTGGGGGGTCGTGGTTTGGTCCCGTCTTAGCTATTGTGGTTGATGTGGAGGTTGGGACGGGCTTAGGGCGCCTGGAGGACCCCTAGAGACGTTATCCCGGGAGGGCTCAACCCGGGGGGCTGTGGTCATAACCTGGTCAGTGGCTCTGGTCGCTCTTAGAGGGTGTTCTCCTCGTGGCTGCGTGCAGCGGGGGCTGGGGGATGGTCTGTGCTGGCGGACGTAGGTTACTGGCCTGGTGGCCTGGCTGCCCCTGAGTGGATCCGGGGCAGGCGGGGGGGCTTGGGGTTCGGGGGTGCTTCGTCTCCGTGATGGGGCTCTGGCTGGGCCTTGGGGGCTTTGGTCCTAGTCGGTGTGTCGCCGAGGTTGTGGGCGGGTGGGTGCACGGGGGCTCAGCCCTGGCGCAGGGGGCCTCTGGTGCATCGGCCTAACTGGGGGGCTCTTTAACTGGCGGGGAGGTTGTTCCATCCTTGCAGAAGTCCACTCTGCAGGTGGGGGAGAGACATAGGAGAGGTGGCTTCTGCTCCGTGGCTACTGGGTGACCCCTCGTCTGGGGATCTCCTCAGCCCTTCCCAGGAGGGTGGCACGGATGCCCCTCCGGTGGTCCTCCTTTGGCTCTCGCACTCTGGGGTCCCTGGATGTCTGGAGCCTGGATCTCCTCCATGCCTGCTTCATGCCCTGGGGGACGGGGCTATGGCCCTCCACACCCTCTAGCAGACCGTTACATGGAGAAACCTTCTGTATACAAGCGCGCTGATCCACACAGGTGTGCACATGGGTGTTCACTGTTCGTAGACATAAACTACACCTTTCTTAGCTGCTACTGAAGAAAATAAGAACAACCCCAGGTTTCTCTTCAGCACTGTAGCCAGGCTGACAAAAAGTCAGAGCTCTACTGAGCCAACAATCCCTTTAACGTTAACTAGTAATGACTTCATGAACTTCTTCAGAAATAAAATTTTTATCATTAGAGAAAAAATTACCAATAATCATCCCACAGATGTAATATCGTCTACAGCTACTTTTAGTACCATTGATGTTAAGTTAGACTCTTTTTCTCCAATCGATCTTTCTGAGTTAACTTCAATAATTACTTCCTCCAAACCATCAACGTGTCTTTTAGACCCCATTCCTACAAAACTGCTCAAAGAAGTCCTGCCATTAATTAATTCTTCAATCTTAAATATGATCAATCTATCTCTAATAATTGGCTATGTACCACAGGCCTTCAAGGTGGCTGTAGTTAAACCCTTACTTAAAAAGCAATCTCTAGACCCAGCTGTCTTAGCTAATTATAGGCCAATCTCCAACCTTCCTTTCATATCAAAAATCCTTGAAAGAGTAGTTGTCAAACAGCTAACAGATCATCTGCAGAGGAATGGCTTATTTGAAGAGTTTCAGTCAGGTTTCAGAGCTCATCACAGCACAGAAACAGCTTTAGTGAAGGTTACAAATGATCTTCTTATGGCCTCTGACAGTGGACTCATCTCTGTGCTTGTCCTGCTAGACCTCAGTGCAGCGTTTGATACTGTCGACCATAATATCCTATTAGAGCGATTAGAACATGCTGTAGGTATTACAGGTACTGCACTGCAGTGGTTTGTATCATATCTATCTAATAGACTCCAATTTGTTCAAGTAAATGGAGAGTCTTCTTCACATGCTGAGGTTAATTATGGAGTTCCACAGGGTTCAGTGCTAGGACCAATTCTATTTACATTATACATGCTTCCCCTAGGTAGCATCATTAGAAGACATAGCATAAATTTTCACTGCTATGCAGATGATACGCAGCTCTATCTATCCATGAAGCCAGGTAACACACACCAATTAGTTAAACTGCAGGAATGTCTTAAAGACATAAAGACCTGGATGGCCGCTAACTTCCTGCTTCTTAATTCAGATAAAACTGAGGTTATTGTACTCGGCCCTGAAAATCTTAGAAATATGGTATCTAAGCAGATCCTTACTCTGGATGGCATTACCTTGGCCTCCAGTAATGCTGTGAGGAACCTTGGAGTCATTTTTGACCAGGACATGTCCTTCAAGGCACATATTAAACAAATATGTAAGACTGCTTTCTTCCATTTGCGCAACATCTCTAAAATTAGAAATATCCTGTCTCAGAGTGATGCTGAAAAACTAGTTCATGCCTTCATTACTTCCAGGCTGGACTACTGTAACTCATTATTATCAGGATGTCCTAAAAACTCCCTGAAAAGTCTTCAGTTAATCCAAAATGCTGCAGCAAGAGTACTGACAGGGACTAGAAAGAGAGAGCATATTTCTCCTGTTTTGGCTTCCCTTCATTGGCTTCCTGTTAAATCCAGAATTGAATTCAAAATCCTGCTCCTCACATACAAGGTCTTAAATAATCAGGCCCCATCTTATCTTAATGACCTTGTAGTACCATATCACCCTATTAGAGCACTTCGCTCTCGCTCTGCAGGCTTACTTGTTGTTCCTAGAGTATTTAAAAGTAGAATGGGAGGGAGAGCCTTCAGTTTTCAGGCCCCTCTTCTGTGGAACCAGCTTCCAGTTTGGATTCAGGAGACAGACACTATCTCTACTTTCAAGGTTAGGCTTAAAACTTTCCTTTTTGCTAAAGCATATAGTTAGGGCTGGACCAGGTGACCCTGAATCCTCCCTTAGTTATGCTGCAATAGACGTAGGCTGCCGGGGATTCCCATGATGCATTGAGTTTTTCCTTTCCAGTCACCTTCTCACTCACTATGTGTTAATAGACCTCTCTGCATCGAATCATATCTGTTATTAATCTCTGTCTCTCTTCCACAGCATGTCTTTCATCCTGTTTTCCTTCTTTCACCCCAACCGGTCGCAGCAGATGGCCGCCCCTCCCTGAGCCTGGTTCTGCCGGAGGTTTCTTCCTGTTAAAAGGGAGTTTTTCCTTCCCACTGTCGCCAAAGTGCTTGCTCATAGGGGGTCATATGATATGATTGTTGGGTTTTTCTCTGTATTTATTATTGTGCTATCTACTGTACAATATAAAGCGCCTTGAGGCGACTTTTGTTGTGATTTGGCGCTATATAAATAAAATTGAATTGAATTGAATTGAATTACTTCAAAGCACATTGTGCGCTGTCTGTGCTGCACAACAACATTCAATATTTAGTATTTATTGCTGTTTACACTTAGCTAGATTAACGTGATGGTGTTGTGTTTAGTATGTTGCTTTGTTTTTTTTTTTTGCTTGTTTTCTATTCTTTTTCTCTCAACAGGTGATCCAGGAGATTTTTTTTTTTTTTTTTTTTTTTATCAGTAAACACCGACGGCATTCACTGTTAGCATACCACATCCATGTTAGCAGTGTATAAACGATAGTTTAGCATATATTAGCACAGGTATCAATAAAGGACTACCGTATTAAACACTTTTACTAACCGCAGGCAGATGAACGGGCGCTCTGCAGAAGGGATTGAGCACCTGTAGCTGGTGTCTAGACGGGCGATGCTTGGACCGACGCGGGACAGCAGCTCCTCAAACTGGGCGAGGGAAAGACGGTGGTACCGCTGAAAGCGGCCGTCATCCAGGCGCAGCTCCTGGAGCAAGTGGTGAAACTCACCAAACTGCTCACGCTTCTGGAGGACCTGATGGACCCAGGTACGGCGAGGACGTCCTTTACGCCGCTGCTCTGCTCTCCACAGTAAATAGAGAAGGGAGACTCTCTCTTCAAGCGCTAGCTCGACAGCTGCCATCTTGCAAACATACCGTCTGGCACAACTTCCTCCCACATTTCTGCTGACCAATTTGCGTTGGACGCGCGTCGAGGTGCGAATGTGCACGCGACCAGCTAGGGGCGTCTGGTGCTTTTTGGTCGTGTCTATTGCGTTCGGTGTGAACACACCGTTATGATGAGCCTGGAGTTATTTGTAAAAGCGGGAGGTTGGGCGGTGGACAGTCTAGTGTAAATTAGATGTAAATCATTGGAATGATTACATATAAATGTAATTTCCAACAGTAGTACTGGACCAGATGAACACAGCTAACACAACATAAGAGTAATGTACTCAGAGCAACGTCCCAGCTCACAGTGGAACTGTCAGCAGAGTGCTGGGAACTAAACATGGGCAGCTTCCGTGTAGCTCAGTCGCACAGTCTCAGTGAGGAACAACAACACGTTTGGTCTAATTACTGACAATCCAAGAGCGAACATAACGGAGCGTCTCGACTTGAACATCAAAGTCCAGCCTGTCAAAAAATCACAAAGCTACTGTTTCACATCTTGTCTGATGGTAGCTGCTTCCACTCCCGTCAATGTGCATCTATCATTACTCAGCCTGTGAATGCATTTCTCTGGCTAACTGTGTGCTCACTTCCTGTTATCTATGAGTGTTGTTAATATCAAATCCTTTTCAGTGTGAGCATCATTTACTCAGGTCATCACATGTTGCATATAGAGCACCAAAGTAGAGCTGGAACGCTGGAAACACCCCAGGTTTGTCAAACAGAGAGAGGAACATTGTCAAACAAGATGGGACCATGATGCATCGCATCACTACTCAAAATCTCTCAGTATGCATTTGATTACATCCCACTGTACTGGGAAAACCATCAAATGGTTTTAGTGGAGATGCAAATCAGTGTGGCGTTTATGTTTTAGTGAAAAGGGGACAAGCTTCAGACTGCAGCTGCACACACTCATTAGAATGAACAGAGGACAAACACATAAACACTGTGTGTAATGAACAGGACTGTGCTTTGTGAATATAGTTACATTATTACACAAAGCTCATGGTTGTGAAGTGGAAGCTCGTCTACATCTACATCCAGGCTTAGGTCACCAACAGTGTCAGTGTGACATCGGTTGGTAAAAGCAGACCTTTCATATCATGACTTGTTTGGACCAGTCGCTCGTTCCACTCATTTCTCATGATCGTGGATAATTTTACCTCTACATATAGTCTGTTGACCAAATTCACTTTCTGTTGGTCATTTTTTTCTGCAACTGAGTCACAAAAATAAAGCAGCAAGCAGCAATAATAGGTCACTCACACCTTCCTGTACATTGGGGCGTGATCGAGGCGTTTCCTGCAGTCACATGGATATCTGGAGTCTAACTGGCTGTTTGCACAGCTAAGTTACTTCCTGTCCACTGTAGGAGGTATTCAACAACACCATGGCGCTATGGACACACCCTTTAAGGAAACACTTTTCAATCTAGCAGCGCCAAGGCCTGGACATTAAAGTGAACACAGATCATGTTGATCTGATTAAATCTCGAGAGGAATTTGTTAAAGAACAAGGTAAAAACATGCCCGTCATATAAGAGGAGCTGCAGCTCCTGCCGACACACTCAGCAGCTCCTCCCACTCCATGTAATAATTCAGTTCAATTTGATTTACATGGCACCAAATTACAGTCACCTCAGGGCACTTAATATTGTAAAGACCCCCCTATAATACAATAAAAAAATTAAATAGCAGTTAAGGATTAATTTCATTATACCTTCATACCATTCTTAGCACATGTGTCCAGGTAGGACCAGCATGGTGGTCCAAAGGAGCCTGCGTTGGCTTTGCATTTTGACCTGACTGAGATTCACCAAAGAGCAAAAATCACACTTAAAGGGACAAACCGGGGTAAACATCACGTTATGAGTTGTGGTGGCCACCTTCCTCCCTGTTAGTAATTACACTGTGTAATGTCAGCCTGCTGCAGGAGCCATTAGTGCATAGCAGGGACTGATGCAGTTCTTCCAGCCCAGTGATTGCTGTCTTCCTGTATGAACCAAGCAAAACAAACAGCACAACAATATCTTTGCTCGCTCAGTCAAAGCATGTGAGGGGCATTTTGGTGAAAACACCTTTTGGAAAATCTTGCTTCTTGCTCTGTGAAATTATACACTAAGTGGGTCAAATGTGTGAATTTAAAGAGTATTTAGTATACTAATTATAAACTGTGTGATTACACTTGGCGCTCCTGCTTTGCATGACATAAAAGCTCAGCCCTGGTTTACAGTCTTCAAAAAGCCTGGTGTGTCTATGATAAATCCACTGAGAACATTAGCAGGAGAGGGCTCCAGGCTACGATGCAAACAGACCTCGCGGTACATCCATAACTGTGCTGAGGGAGCAGAGTCCTAATATTGTGAGGAAAACATCGGAGTGAGAGGCAGAGTTTGGGAAACTGAGTTACTATATGCTGATATTGCTTTTTTAATATTCCAGCTCAGCTTCCACATTTTTTCCTTTCTCTCTAAAGTGAAGGAGTCTTTGATCCTCACCTAGTGTGTCACACTGCTTGTTTTTCCCTGTCAGATATCAGTGGACTAAAACAGATCTGGAGGTGAGATTACATGCTTTTAAAGGTCTGGATGAAAAGAAGTATAAACACGTGACAGTGCTGGAATAAAAGCAGATTTATCTTCAAAGACACACAGGTGCACGACTTGTTTCCATCAGGGCTGCATCAACTGGCCTCATATACATAGAAACAGTCATGGCTTTGAGGATATCAAGATAAAAAAGAAATAAATCACTCATTCCTCGGTCTGGACGGCGTACTGAGACTGGAGAAGGTCACTTCCAACATAGAAACCCCTGCCAGGTGGTCAAGACGAGGCCCCAGAGGCTTGTGGGAGAGCAGAGGATAACACTGTACAAACAGCACAATGGCTTTGTGGGGACAAAAAAAGCTTGCTGACATTTGGATAAAGCTTCTATTGCATTTCTAAAGAATAGAAGGGTGTTCTGTGCCCGACATGGATTCCCCTGTTTGTTCTCTCTGTGATACTGAACTGTGTGTGCACTGCTTCATCACAGCTGATTTTAGAATTTTTCAGACTGATCATTGATCCCCAAGTCGCAATGACATGACTAATAATGTCCGTCCATCTTCTGCTTATCCAGAGCCCTGTGTTTAAGGGCAGCAAATGTATGCTATGTCTTCGAATGATGATGGGTAAGGGAAGTGTGTTTAGTGTAAACACGAATGGTCCTCCACAATTAACCTCTGACCAATTTGTTCATGTAAATAGGGGGTCCTCCTCACACATAGATTTGTCTATTAGATAGATATGATTCAAACGGGCAGCACGGTGGTTAGCACTGTTGCCGCACAGCAAGAAAGTCCTGAGTTCAATTCCACCATCAGGCCGGGCTCTTTCTGTGTGGAGTTTGCATGTTCTGCCCGTGTTTGTGTGGGTTCCCTCTGGGTACTCCGGCTTCCTCCCACAGTCCAAAGACATGCAGCTTGTGGGGATAGGTTAATGGATTAATCCAAATTGCCCATAGGTGTGAATGTGAGCGAATGGTTGCTATGATATTATGGTCGACAGTATCAAACGCTGCACCGAGGTCTAGCAAGACAAGCACAGAGATGAGTCCACTGTCAGAGGCCATAAGAAGATCATTTGTAACCTTCACTAAAGCTGTTTCTGTGCTGTGATGAGCTAACTCTTTAACCAGGCACTTTCTACTTTCTACATTTTCAAAACAGGCTCGTTATTTTTAATTTGAGGTGAATTATTATGACACGTCACTGTGGGCCTTCAAACATCAAACGGGTTTGAGTCTAAACACTAACACATGAAAGACATGCATTAATCACCAAGTAAAAAGAGATGAACGAGGCAAAGCCTTGTGCCAAAGTCAGGGGTTAAAGCGGGACGGTGTTTGTATTTATCGATATTTAACGACTGCAATTGTCCATAAATTGCAGTTGCGCTACTTCGGCATCTAGCTAGCGCTACAAAAGAGGAGCGAGGAGCATTAAGGGAGTAATATTTTTTAAGTAGCAGTTTCAAATGCAACGTTTCTATCAGTTTAACAAACACACAAACTGCAGCTAAAAGTCCAGCTGCTGTATTTGACAGAGAGAGAAGAATGAGAGCGAACTTCACTTACATGTCAGTCCTCATGTTTTTAAATCAGATGTTGGGTCTGTACATGTGACGTTATGCTTTTTCATTTAGTGAAACGTGCTGCAGAACAAACTGAGGTGGACTAAGTGTGCTATTTAAAGGTTGCATGAAAATACTCTCCCTTCTAATTATCCTGTTCATAGTCAGAGCCATCCTCTGCAGTGGAGGCAACAGAACACAGAGCTGTTTTTATAGTCCTTCTTTTTCTCTGCTCATGTTAAAGCTGGGTACCTTTATTAGAATTAATATTTAGACTGAAATGAAGTTTATTTATTGTTACATTAATATAGCACAAGGCTCAGTTAGCTTTGCACAAAAATCACAGGTAGAAACGCCCTCCAAAGAGTTACTTATTATGTTCTTACTTTGAGCACATTTTAGAACCAGTGCTTTTTTACTTTTACTTGAGTAAAGAAGTTGAATCAGTACTTCAACTTTTACTGGAGTATTTTTTAACACTTGTATTTGTACTTCTGCTTAAGTAGATGATGTCCATACTTTTGCCACCTCTGGTGATACGTAGACTATTAATAGAGATAGATTCATTGTATCTAAGACTGAAGCATTGATACATCTTTGAGCAGTCTTGTAGGAATGGGGTCTAATGGACACGATGATGGTTTGGAGGAAGTAATTATTGAAGTTAACTCAGCAGGATCAATCAGAGAGAAAGACTATTGAAAGTAGCTGTATATATAATGATACACCTGTAAGATGGTTATGATTGTTGTTTCTCTAGCTGTTAAACTTTCATTAGTGACGTCATTTACTGGTTAATGTTACAGGAATGGCCTGGCTAAAGAGAATCAATGATGATGTCATGGTCCTGGGTCTGGTGACCCAGTGTTTATGTTTTTGATTCAATAATCTTTATTTAATAATAATAATAATGGATTGCATTTATATAGCACTTTTCTAGGCACCCAAAGCGCTTTACAATTCCACTATTCATTCACTCTCACATTCACATTCACACACTGGTGCAGGCAAACCGCAGTTGTAGCCACAGCTGCCCTGGGGCAGGCTGACAGAAGCAAGGCTGCCATATCGCGCCATCGGCCCCTCTGGCCAACACCAGTAGGCAGTAGGTGAAGTGTCTTGCCCAAGGACACAACGACCAGGGCAGAGAGAGCTGTGGGATCGAATCGGCAACCTTCCGGTTACAGATGAGCTTCCCAACCCCCTGAACCACGGTCGCCCGGTAATTTGCTGTTATTCATGGTTATCTTTATCTCTTTGGTTCTTGGTGATCTCAGTTCTCCCTCCCTCAGTGTTTATGTTAGCCTGTGTATAGTCCCTGTGTGCCTCGTTTCCTGTCGAGTCACGCTTGTCTCTATGTTCGTGCATGTCAGTGTCAAGTCTGCGTCTTTGTGAATGTCTCATGTTTCCTGTTTTATTTTGATAGTTCCTTGTCCTGTGTTCAGTGTATGCAGTTTGGCTTCCTCCCTGTCTCATTGTGGTGCTGAGTATTGCAACCTCGTTGCGTGCTCCCCCAAGCAACAGATGGTTTTTATGTTTAATTTTACTTTATTTTTTCACGAGTAGCACATTTCTTCTTGTGTACGACCGACAAACCTTACTGGACATAAGAGATGGACTTTCTCATCACTTTCAAGTTTTGCACCACGGACCCTCTGTTTGCGTCCCCCCATTCATCTCACCTGAGACGCCTTTGATCTGGGCACCTGGAGGCCGCAAACGCCGACACAGAGGGAGAAGATCCGGCATTCTGTTTCGACTGCAACGGCGCACTAACAGACCACCGCTCCCCAGTTTATTACTGGTTAATGGCTCAGTCTCTGGAGAACAAGCTATGCGAGCTTCTGGCACAGATCTCATTCAAGCAAGAGATGCGGGACTGCTGCGTGATCTGCCTCACAGAAACCTGGCTATCGGACAAGGTACCGGACTCCGCCATACAACTACCAGGGTACTCTGTGCATTGTGCGGACAGGTCACAGGAGCTTACTGGGAAAAGCAGAGGCGGTGGTGTATGTTTCATGATCAACAACAGCTGGTGTGATTATGCGAACGTGCACCCGGTCAAATCCTTCTGCTCACCGTGACCTGCAGTACCTGATGATTAACTGCCGGCCATTCTGGCTACAGAGGGAATTTACAGCAGTGATCATTACGGCTGTTTACATTCCCCCACAAGCTGACACTGACCGAGCACTCAGGGAACTGTACAGCGCGATCAGCAGTGAGGAAACCGCACACCCAGAGGCGGCGTTTATCACGACCGGGGACTTTAATAAGGGTAACCTGAAGAAAGTCTCACCAAAACTCCACCAACACATCCATTTCAACACTTGTGGAGACCGGCTACTTGACCACTGCTACACCTCCTTCCAGGATGCCTACAAAGCCCTCCCCCGCGCCCCATTCGGCCAATCAGATCATCGCTCCATCCTGCTCCTGCCCGCCTACAGGCAGAAGCTGAAACAGGAAGCTCCATCCCCGAGGGCGGTGCACCGTTGGTCAGACCAATCGGAGTCTACGCTGCGGGACTGTTTTGATCACGCGGACTGGGAAATGTTTCACGTGGCTGCTAAAGACATTGATGAGTACACAGACTCAGTCTGCGGATTTATCAGAAAATGCGTGGAAGATGTCGTCCCATCCAGAACAGTTAAATCCTTCCCAAATCAAAAACCGTGGATTAACAGAGATGTTCGCACGGCGCTGGCGGCACGGAGCACCGCTTTTGCCTCCGCGAACACATCGGACTACAAACACGCACATTACCAACTCCGGAAGACGATCAAAGCAGCCAAACGTGAGTACAGGGACAAGGTGGAGCAACAGTTTGACAACCCTCGGAGTATGTGGCAGGGACTAAACACAACCGCAGACTTTAGCGGGAAAACCAGCACACCGCAGACCACGGCCTCTCTGTGTGAGGATCTAAACGTATTCTACGCTAGATTCAGACTGTGTCTGAGGAGGATGTGCGGAAGTGCTTCAGGAAGGTGAATAGACGCAAAGCTACTGGTCCGGACGGGATTCCTGGGCGCGTCCTCAAGTCATGCGCGGCTCAGCTGGCTGGAGTGTTTACACACATCTTCAACCTTTCCCTCTCTCTGTCTGTAGTCCCAACCTGCTTCAAAATGGCCACCATCGTCCCTGTACCCAAATCCTCCACCATCTCCTCATTGAATGACTGGCGACCGGTAGCCCTGACCCCCATCGTGAGCGACTTCATCTGCTCTGCACTACCCGACTCACTGGACCCTCTACAATTCGCATACTGCCACAACAGGTCCACTGATGATGCCATAGCCCTGACACTCCATGCTGCCCTGTCACACCTGGAGAAGAGAGACACTTATGTGAGAATGCTGTTTGTAGATTACAGCTCAGCATTCAACACCATCGTTCCCTCGAAGCTGGACAGGAAACTGCAGGATCTAGGACTGAGCAGCTCCCTCTGCAGCTGGATCCTAAACTTCCTGTCTGACAGATGCCAAGTGGTCAGACTGGGCAGCACCACCTCATCCCCCATCACACTGAACACTGGTGCTCCACAGGGGTGTGTACTGAGCCCTCTCCTGTACTCACTCTACACCTACGACTGCACGGCCACTAGCAACTCCAACATCATTGTGAAGTTTGCAGATGACACTACAGTGGTGGGTCTTATCACCAAAGATGATGAGACGGCCTACAGGGAGGAGGTCAGCACCCTGACCCACTGGTGTCAAGACAACCATCTTACCCTCAACGTCATGGAGACAAAGGTGTTGATAGTGGACTTCCGGAGGTGCAGAGAAGCACACACCCATCACCATCAATGGCGCTGCTGTGGAGAGAGTGAGCAGCGTCCGGTTCCTTGGTGTACATCTGGCTGAGGATCTTACGTGGTCAGTACACATAAAAAAAACAGTGAAGAAGGCGCAGCAGCGCCTCTTCTTTCTCAGGAGACTGAAGAGATTCAGCATGAGCCAGGACATCTACAGGAAGCGGTGCCTGAGGAAAGCGGGGAGGCTCATCAAAGACTCCAGTCAGCCCAGCCATAAACTGTTCAGACTACTTCCATCAGGCAGGAGGTTCTGCAGTATCCGGTCCCGTACCAGCAGACTGAGACACAGCTTTTTCCATCAGGCCATCAGACTGCTGAACACTTCATAGTGTTAAGGGTCCGAAATTGAGGACGAGAGTAAAACAATGATGGTCCAGAAGAGGTCGGTCAAACAATTGATTTTAATGAATGCACGCAGTGTGGAGAGGTGTAAACTGCAAAACATCAGTTGTACATCTCCACCCAAAATACACTTCAGATTGCTTTTATAACATCAGGGTATTGTAACGCCCCCTCTTGCGTTTACAAGCACATAATTTGCATCTTAAGAACATTATTCGCCTCCTCTACAGATAATGATCAATTCTAAGAGATAAATGCAGACACAGAAGTTCCTCTTTCTGGCATCCTCTTCCGAATATGGTGATGATCTCAGGCCTTTGAGGTCACCATGAACTTGTCCTCCTTCTGTCACCTGTAACTAGGCAAACTCAAATGCAACAAGAAGCTGAATACATTCAGGCCTTTGCTCAGCTACTATTTTACTGTAACAATATACTCAGCGTATGAGTTTTGATATATATATTTAACTCAATCATTTTAAAGTGGTTACAACTGCACCTGTAATAAACATGTTAATATTTGATTATGATAACCCCTGTAATACAAATTATAACATAATGCCGACAGCTTCAATAAATGCTTGGATGAAATAATAATTAATGCAATGATAAGGATGATGGTTATATACAGTCCAGCAGTAAACTAATTTCTTTAATTCTACAATAGACTCATCAACTTCACTTACCCGAACTTCAACATTATGCACTCCATACTGTACATATGTCCTATTTCCTTTGCACAATATCCAACAGCTGACCTCTGTACATTTAATTTTAATTTTTATTTAATTTTATATATATGTATACACACACACAGACAGACCCACACGCGCGTAAATATACATATTTACTATACATATTCAGTAATGCGCATACACTCTTATATTTGTACATATATTAACTGTTATAATCCTCAGATTCCTGTTCTTATACTTTGCTTGTTCTTATGTTATTTGTATTTTGCACACCTCTGTTGCTTGTGAAGCTCGCACACAAGAATTTCACTCGCATGTGCTGTACCAGTGTACCTGCACATGTGATGTGACAATAAAAGTGATTTGATTTGATTTTGTGTGTGATTCCCCTCCTGTGTCTCATCACCTCAGGATCCCTCGTGTTTGTAAACCCTGTGTTTTCTTGTTGTTGTTTTCCATCGCTCCCTCTTCTTAGTTTCCCAGTGTTTAAGTCCTTAGTTTCAAGTTTCCAGTTTAGGTTTGTGTTTTGTGAGTTTATTTTTTGAGTGTTTGCACAGTGCAATAAAGCTGCCCAGTTCATCCCTTTGTGTGTGCGAGTCCTGCATTTGGCTCCAATCCTGCCTGCCACACAGCGTTTCTTGACAGATGTCCTATTTTTACTTTTTTTTTTTTCCTCTTAGAGCAACACACTCTTTTTTCAGGCTAAATGAAGATCAAGTACTCCTGATTTGAGGTTTTCTTTTTCAGGTGATCCACAGTATCCAGAACATATGCAGGATGTAACACTTTTACTTAGACAATTGACTCATGAGGGAATAGAGTTTGGGGAGCTGCACTGTACCACTTTGGCACGTGGTATTAAGATCTCCACCCTACATCACTTTGGGGCCATCTGAAAGTCTTGTGCTACAGCCTCACCTGACTCCTTCCACACCAGAGTTTTTGCGTCAACTTCCAGAGCTGAACTCACCTCAGCTCAACAGAACCTGTCACTGGCTAATCAAGCCCAACAGGACCTGCTCTTCAGCTTGATGGCTCCCTTCACCTCTGGTGTCCACCATCTATTTTGGGTATTACCACTACGAGGGGAACATGGTCTGTTGAGCTCTATTTATACTCACCACGAAATGCCGACTGTCACCAAGGGCAGCTCTGGACTGGAACACAGTCTAGCCCCCAGTCCAGGAGGCTAGTTCCAGAGCACTGTGTTGAAGTGAACCCGACTACATCTCGCCAGCATCTCTCAACCTCGTGGTTTAGCTCAGGCTCCTACCAGTGAGGCGACATTCTGTCTAGGCAACCTTAAACGGACTGGACCACCATGGCCTCCAAACTTGACTGCACCTGACCACGTATCGAACCAGATATGTGAGAATCACTTCAAGGTTGTTTTTGTGTTTGTTTGTTGTTTGCGGGTAAAATAAGATCATTTGTACGATAGATATTTGCCCACTGCATTACATTTGTGTTTACAGAGTAGCTGAAGTTAAAGACAAAAAATGTGATACAAATAAGGGAACTCATTTTAATTTTGAGCCTGAAGATGCTTTACTCTAAATGTCTTCAAACTTCAAACAGGTACTCTTACTTATTAAATCTTTATTTATTTATGTCAGGACAGTGTGGGCACGGATGTAAACTACTGTTGGGAAATGAGCAAATGTGTAAGGTTGTATTGTGTTTGCTTGTATATTAATATCCCAGTGCCACGACTCACAAAACAGAATTGAGTCTCCGTGGCTGTACTGCAGGGGTGGATTACCTTTTCCCTCTAACAGATACTCCTTTATTTAAGGTCACGATGATGACAGTGCGATCGATGCTGGGTTGAGAGCTATTTACTGAGAAGGAAACAGTATGTTATTCATTTAAAATCAATGTTTTTAGAACTCAGGAGTTTGGATTTTGCTACAGGGTGTGGCAGCAACATGATATTCAAATATTTTAGAATCCATTAACCTACAGAGAAAACAGGGTTTTGACTCCTCAAGAAGTCTGCGGAGTTCTCCAGTGTAATTAAAGAAAAGTTATTGACACATCCTCCAAATGTGTTCATCTAAGCTTGCACTGACACATGAGCAAACAAGCATACACATTTGTCTCACTGTGAGTGCATGCAAGCAGCAACAAAGCCGGTGTAAATAGAAGTGATGGCAATGATAAATTCATGTCATAATCTGAGCTTACCTTGGGGTTGTCTTTCTTCTTCCTCCAGATAGGGAAACTCTGTGGAGTTCCTTATCACACAGCCAAAGATAACAGGGCTGCAGAACAAAGCAATGATCCCGTCTGTTTTCTGACAAGAGATGTAACTTGGATCCCTGCGGAGGATTCCCACCTTGTTCTGGGACAGAGAGCAGAAGATAGAGGCAATATAGAGAGCTCATTTACATAGAAAACTTGACAGAGATGCTTAGAAGAGAACAACAGTTTCACCCAAGTTTGACACAAAGAGAGATTCACTGCAATACTGTACCAAGTGTGTCTCCTCGAAATGACATTCAGATTTTACAAAGCAGTTTTCCCAGCTGTGTAGTGATGCCACTAACCTATTTGCTCAGTGGATTATGTTCAAGTGAACCACAGTTGGAATCAGAGTCAACTTTATTGAGCCAAGTTTGTTTTTTTGATTGGCACTACATACAACCCTGGACGTGTACATGTCCTGGTGGAGGGACGATCAGCACAGATGATCCTCTCTGCTGACCTGATTGCAGTCTGGCCCTGTCCTGCTTTGTGGCCGAATCAGACAATGATTGATGTGCACAGGACAGACTGGAGGGTGGAAGTGTAGGTTGCAGGTTGAACTTCCTGATTTGGAAGTATAACCTCTGCTTGGCCTTCTCTCAGTCAGAGTGTGTGTGAGGACCACCTCAAATCCCATGAAAAGATGGGTCCTAGGAATCTGAAGTGATCCACACTGGGTACTGTTTGTTGAGGATTGTAAGAGGAGAGTTTCTCCAACAGTCTCCACGGTCTTGAGAAGGTTCAGCTCAACATGGTTCTGACTCTACCAGTGGACCTGCTGGTTCACCTCCTGTCTGTACGTGAACTCATCTCCGTTCTGAATAAGAGCTGTAATCCGCGAACTGCAGGAGTTTCAGAGCTGGTTCTACTGAGGTACAGTCATTAGTGTAGAGTGGGGAACACACCCCTGGAGGAGGCCGGTGCTGGAAGCAGGAGGGCACTTCACACAGCTCCAGAGATCTGTTGGCACAGACTCCTGGAGCCTTCCTGGTCTTCTGTTTTTGGAAGAGCAGGCACACTGACATTCTGAAAGGGCTTCAGAGTAGAGTGGCTGTTCCACAAAATCCAAAGGTGCCAGTTGAGGTGGTTCGGGCATCTGCTTATGATGCTTGTTTTAGCTATTTGCCAAGCCAAACATTGTCTTTCCCACCAACAGCAACAGCAGCAGCACAAGAAGTGATAAGAACTGGAAACATTACCAGCTGCTAACAGTAACTCTATAAAATGCATCATTTACCTGTTTTAAAGTTATACAAAAACTGGAGAAGATTCTATTTAAGTTTTTATCATTTAGATTATGCTCCACACTAATTCATGCTCCTCATTTACTCCTCTTTCACTCACCGTGTAATGCTACCTCTGTGCACTTTGCTCAACATCTGTTCCTCCATCTTTATTTGTTCTCCTTTCCATAATGTGAGGAATGTTAAGAATCTGTTTGTGTGACTTTTTCAGAGAATGCATTGTTTTATGAAATTCTAGGCGACTTCCTTCTTGAACTATTTGTATCACAAGATTTTCAGGAAATGTGAATGTTGACAGTGACCTTGAGGTTGAGGTCACTGACAGTCAAACCCATCTGAAATCTTTAGCAGACGCAGCTATCGTATCAGTTTGATTCTCCTACGTTGCCTCGTTCACGAGTTCACAAACAAAAAAAAAGCATTCACACACTTTGGTGTTCATATTGCTCGCCCGCCTGCCGAGTGATGACATTACCCCATCAGCGTTAAAGGGCAATAAAGGGGAAATATCAAAAATGTAAAAACTTGATGCATGCTCAATCATCCACGTAAGTTTTGTATTAGTATTTGTTGTTTTAGTATTTGTTAGTTTGGCCAAATTTTATTACAGCTTGCCTGATGAGCCAATGATGAATCTGTTTATTGAGACTTTGTGTGTCTACCACACTGGATACACGTCTTCTTTTTTCTAAATCTTGTATATGACATATGTCCTCCGTACAATAATTTTTAATTAAAACTAAACACGAATAAAGCTTAAATAATAAAAACATACTGAAATAAGGAAATTCACTGTGGAAGCACTGAATTTTAAACAGAAAGTCAAAACAAAAGAAAAATAGATACAAATGAGAAACAAGAAAGCATTTGGAACTCATGAATGTAGAAATGTGCACAACTTACTAAAGTCAGGTCAAGTGAAACCGTTTCAGAGCAAAGGGTTGGACTCGCCCCCTGGCTCCTTTGAAGAGCTGTAATTATTAAGATAAGATAAGATAAGATAAAATTCACATTGTTACAGCAGCTAAATGAATATAGCTGGAATCAGCAGATGCAGCACAGTCTATAACAGTAGTTCTCAAAGTTTTCACAATGAGTACCACCTCAGAAAATATATGACCATGCAAGTACCACAATATTAAAGTACAGTAGTACTGGCCTATTTAGCAACACATACAGTTTACATGAGGCAGTTTTATTTCTTATATGAATTTTATTAATTTTTTTTAGCAAAAATAAGTATAAATATACAAACAAAAATAACTGTGCTTGACTGAAACACTCAGTGAGGTTATTAACATTTGTACTGCATTAAAACACTCACAGCAGATGGATATTAATAATAACAGCTCCATGGCAACAATCAAAACATTAAAATGTGTTGCTCCTAGTTAGGCTGGCCCAGTCAGCGTGCCCATTGGCTGATATAAAAAGGACTATCCCTTTTTCAAAAAAGACAAAACCTGGTTTAAACTGAATTTTGGTGATCGTGTGGTAAATAATTTTTAATGTATTTATATTTGAAATAAATCTTGGAGACTTGCCGCGTCCCACCAGTCATTCTACACAGAACAACTGATCTATAACAATAACACAACAACAGAAGAAAGATGTGGAGCACCAAGCACTGCAGATGATCACAGCAGGCACACAGTGTGGATCCATGTGGTGTGGTGATGATCCACGTCCTCCAGCGTGTCCCCTCAGGACTGTGGGCACCAGAGGACAAGCATTACTCTCACAGTGCTTCCAGCATTTTCCAGGTCAGTGCGTGATGGATGTAGGAGGTGGATGACAGCATCATTAAATATTAAATATCTGCTAATAACAGCCCCTCCACAGGTCTTTGTACAATAACTCTAAAATCAAACTTGTAATCAATACCATTTCTGCACTTTAACAAAAGCGTGCTTCTCAACAGTCCGGCATCGATGGCAGATTAAACGCACCAGAGATGAATTACTGAGAATCACAAACTGTGAGTAATCTCAGTTCACCAGTTTGTGGCTCATATCTCAGTTTGTTGACACTCATTCACAGATATGTGTGAAAAACTGCTGTTACATCCTGTGAGGCTGTGGGAGTGTGTGGGTGTGGTGTTGTCTTCTCCCTCTTCTCCTCCTTCTTTCTTGCCCCTCCACTTGTCTCTCTCCGCCCCTTCCTTCTCCGTTAGGACACACCTGCTGCTCATCTGCCCTCGTTACCACCAATTACCCTGAGAGGTGATATAAGCTGGAGGAGAGCAGTGTGGAGGTGGGAGAGGCTTCTGGTGGATTTTCATCTGTGGTGGATAGTGTGTTTCCAGCCTAGGTGTGGGAAAGGCCTGCTGTGTGTGTGCGCGACTAGCCCCACTGTGCGTAGCTTACCGTGAGTAGCTCAACTGGGCAGTGTTTTTGCTTGAGTGTCGGCAGCCTCCATTACTTTGTTTGGCCTGCCTAGTTTGTGCTAATAGCAGCGTTGCTGTCTTTTTCTGTTGAAGCCTTATAGTTGTTTTCTTTGGTGAAGTGGTCACCATTCTCTTTGGGTTGACCTGTTTGAGTTATAATTAAAGCAGCGGTGCTGTCTCTTTCTGTTGTTACCTTTTAAATGATTATTGAGTCAATTGATTATAATAAAGACTTGTTTTGTGTTAAAAACCATCTGCCTGGCGTTCCTTTCATTTCACCCGGATCCAACTGTTACTGTCCCCCACCCTCTTCGCCTAGCTTTCATGTGGGGACGTAACAAAGTGGGGGCTCGTCCGGGATAGGAATGAAAGGAGTTGAGTTAACTACGATTGTGAACAGGTGTTTGTGTGTTGTGTGAGGGTCATTTGACTAGCTGCTGCTCTCCCTGGCTAGAACAGGGGAGTGTCTAGCTGAGCGTTTGCTCTTCCTTCGGACACTCATTTTTTGTTTTGCCTTTGTTATTTTCGGAGCAAACCCGGGTGGGGATTAATTCTCTGTTGGGGGTAGGCTTTTCGGTGCCTTTGGCACTTGATGATTTGCCTTTAAAGTGGCCTCGAGCCTGGTACGCTCCAGAAGCTAGGTGAGGCTAGATTCTGAGTAGGCAGGACTGGGGAGAGGTAGTATTTCAGTTAATGGTTGACTTGACACAACACATATTGTTTTGCCTGTTTGTTTTTGTGTTTTTATAAAGGTGTTGTGTGGCCCTTCAGTGGTTAGCTTTTGTTTTGCGGGCCATTTTGAGTCTTCATGGCCACTTTTGATATTTCTGGGTTTACGGCAGAGCCGTCGCTTGCCCTGCTGGATGTTTGTAGGAAGAGGGATCTACATGAGGTGGCAACATATTACGGGATCAGTGTCTCCACTGGGCTACGCAAAGCAGAGCTGAAGGCCGCTCTGGTGTCCGGGTTGTTGGAGAAGGGGGTGGTTGTAATGCAAGAACCCCCGAGCACACCCGGTCCAGCTGGACCAAGTGCTTCGCCTCATGTTCCAAGCCAGGTCGTAGGACCATCAGTGTCTACACCTGTGGGCCAGGGGCTGCCCGAGGGCGGGCCAATAACGCTGCCCCGTTTTGATCTGCTTTCCACCCAGTCATCGGAGGGTT
This sequence comes from Pelmatolapia mariae, assembly GCF_036321145.2. Classification (NCBI taxonomy): domain Eukaryota; kingdom Metazoa; phylum Chordata; class Actinopteri; order Cichliformes; family Cichlidae; genus Pelmatolapia; species Pelmatolapia mariae. The sequence continues at coordinate 29,659,517 of NC_086228.1, forward strand.
CTAAGCAGGATGCTAGGCTCAAAGTCCGTCTGGCTCGTCTCCAGCTGGAAAAGGAGCAGCTCGAGAGAGAGTTCCAGCTGAAAAGGGAAATAGAGCTTAGGCGTTTGGACGCGGAACTGGCTAGGGCTAGGGAGGTCGAGCTAAAGAAGGTGGAGGTGGAGGCGGAGACTAAGGTCAAGATGCGACAGCTGGAACTCCAGCAGGCCTCCTCCCCTCCTGTGGCGGCCTCTCTGTCACAGACAGAGGTGCAGTTTGATGTAGGCAGGAATAGTCGTCTGGTCCCTGTGTTTCGTGACACTGAGGTGGAGGTTTACTTTGAATCATTTGAGCGGATAGCAACAGCCTTGCGTTGGCCGCGGGATGCGTGGGCCATCCTGCTGCAGTGCAAGCTGGTGGGCAAGGCACAGGAGGTTTGTTCCTCGTTGTCCACTGAGTGCAGTTTGGATTACGACAAACTAAAAAGTGCTATCCTGTTAGCCTACGAACTAGTCCCCGAGGCTTATAGGCAGCAATTTCGGGGGTTGAAAAAGGTGCAGGGTCAATCCTTCCTGGATTTCGCAAGGGAAAAAAGTGTCCTTTTTGACCGGTGGTGTATGGCCTGTAAAGCTGCAGATCTAGTTTCGGTACGGGAGTTAATTCTCATTGAGGAATTTAAAAACTGCATCTCCGAGCGGATGGCAGTATATCTGAACGAACAGAAAGTCTCCACGTTGCAGCAGGCCGCGACACTGGCTGACGAGTTCGCACTCGTCCATAAAGCCAGTGTCATTAAGCAAGAGCGACGTGACACACTAGCGAAGGCTAGCGGTGCTAGTGGTGAGCATGGCACAAGGGGGGAGGTGCCTGTGCCACGTCCCAGGTCAGACCGGAAATGTTTTTACTGTTTTAAATCTGGCCATTTAATAGCGGACTGTGAGGCCTACAGGCGAAAGCAGCCAGCCTCAACACCACATAAGTCAAAAGGGATGGGGCTGATTAAAACCGCTTCTCCAGTTAACAGACCCCTTAGCACTGAGACTCCTGATGAATGCTTTAAACCCTTCATTTTCAAAGGAGCGGTGTCGCTCTCTGGTGAGCCTAAAGATGAGCGGACTGTGACCATTTTACGTGACACGGGTGGCTCACAGTCCCTCATACTGGCCAGTGCACTTGCCTTTGATGAAAAGACTGCCAGTGGCACTGATGTTATTGTCAGAGGCGTTGGAAAGACTTATGTGCCCGACCCCCTCCATCGAATTTGGGTGCAGAGTGACCTAGTAAGTGGTGTTTTTCCTGTGGCTGTGTGTCCTTGCTTCCCGATTGATGGCGTGGATTTCATAATGGGCAATGACATTGCAGGCGGGAAGGTTTATCCTACCCCAGAGGTCACAAAGACCCCTGGCCCAAGTCCTTTGTCAGATGCTTTAAGCCGGCAGCACCCGGATGTATTTCCTGTAGGTGTTCTTACCCGGTCACACGCCCATCGGCAGGAAGAAGTGGTTGACTTGTCAGAGTCAGTGGTCGGCTCTATTTTGGAAAAGGATGTGATGCCCTCCGAGGAGGAGGCGGGTCCTGATGCCAAGGAACTGGCTCATGAAGTAGTTGAGCCTGCTCCTGAACCTGCAGCCCCTCCTCTCCTCACGCGGGAGGCCCTTATGATCGCTCAGAAAAAGGACCCGTCATTAGCCAAATGTTTTGCCGCCGTAGATGAGAGTGATGGTCCGACAGGAGACAGGAAGCAGACATTTGTTGTTTGTGATGGATTGTTAATGCGCAGGTGGACCTCAAAGCCAGGGGAGGACTGGAGTGTAGTCCAACAGATAGTGGTCCCGGCTAGTTTGCGTCAGCATGTGCTACAATTGGCCCATGACCATTCATGGTCAGGACATTTGGGGATAACTAAAACATATGACCGTATTCTGCAGCACTTCTTCTGGCCGGCAATGAAGACAGATGTTGCAAAGTATTGTAATACTTGTCACACGTGTCAACTGGTGGGCAAACCAAACCAAACTGTGCCCCCCGCCCCACTATGTCCAATACCTGCCGTTGGTGAGCCATTTGAGCACGTTTTGGTCGATTGTGTCGGTCCGTTGCCAAGAACACGGGCAGGTAATCAGTTTTTATTGACCATAATGTGCTTGTCCACGCGGTTCCCCGAAGCAATTCCTCTGCGGAGGATCACCACTGCAAACATTACTAAGGCGCTAATCAAGTTTTTTACCACCTTTGGTCTCCCAAAAACAGTGCAAACGGACCAGGGAACTAATTTCTTATCCCGAGCATTTAAACAGACTTTAACTTCCCTTGGCATTTCTCATTCCGTGTCTAGTGCTTACCACCCAGAGTCGCAGGGTGCACTTGAGCGTTGGCACCAAACACTTAAGGCCATGCTGAAAAAGTACTGCCATGACACGGGCAGAAGTTGGGATGAAGGCGTCCCCTTCGTGCTGTTTGCGATACGCGATGCCAAGCAGGAGTCCTTAGGGGTCAGCCCGGCTACCCTTGTGTTTGGCCACGATGTGCGGGGCCCACTAAAGGTGTTGAAAGAGAAGTTCCTTAGTGGGGGTGTTCCAAAAACTAACGTGGTAGATTTTGTGAAGACGTGTAGGGATCGATGGCAACAAGCTACCTCATTAGCAAAAGAGGCCCTGTGTGCATCCCAGGCAAGCATGAAGAAATGGTATGACAGAAAAGCTGTAAAAAGGCATTTTCAGGCTGGAGACAAAGTCCTAGTGTTGCTACCGGTGCCTGGTTCTGCTCTTTCGGCCCGTTTTGCGGGACCGTATGTTGTAGTGAGGAAGGTGTCCGAGACAGATTATGTCCTCAGTACCCCAGAACGCAGGAGGAAAACCCGCCTGTGTCACATTAACATGTTGAAACCCTACCATGATAGGGAAACTCATGAGACCGTTGCCAGCGCAGCAACCCCCAGTGCTGTCTCTGCTGCCGTGCTGAGCGTAGAGGCAAGTGCCGACGATGATCTGCATATGCTTTCTGAGGGACAACAGTGTGGGCGGTTGGCAAATTCAGCTTACTTAGCCGAGGTAACGGCCCACTTGTCTCATCTGTCCCCTTCACAGTGCAAAGATGTGCTTAGCCTACTGCACTCCTACCCTTCTCTCTTTGGTGATGTGCCCTCGCGTACTAGTGTTTGTGAACATGACATCAATGTTGGTAACGCAACCCCAATCAAACAGCATGCGTACCGCTGCCCCATGGGAAAGCGTGAGGTGATGAAGAAGGAAGTCAGTTATTTAGTAGAGAACGGTTTGGCACAACCGAGCCACAGCCCTTGGAGCTCCCCGTGTTTGCTTGCGCCTAAGTCTGATGGCACCCCACGTTTCTGCACCGACTACCGGAAGGTAAATGCGGTGACCGTCTCTGATTCTTTTCCACTTCCTCGTATGGAGGATTGCATTGACAACATCGGTCCTGCCAAATACATCTCCAAACTAGACCTTCTTAAAGGGTATTGGCAGGTGCCTCTGACCCCCAGAGCCTCTGACATTTCTGCATTTGTCACACCCGACCATTTCATGCAGTACACCGTGATGGCGTTTGGCATGAAAAATGCTCCGGCCACCTTTCAGCGTTTAATGCAGCTGGTGTTGGGGGATGTGCCTCGATGTAATGTGTACTTGGATGATGTAGTGATATACACAGACACGTGGGAAGAGCATGTGGCCATCCTACAAGCAGTGTTTCAGCGATTGGCCGATGCCTCGTTAACTCTAAATCTCGCTAAGTGCGAGTTTGCCAAAGCAACAGTCACGTATCTGGGAAAGCAGGTGGGTTTCGGGCGGGTTCGCCCGGTGGAGGCAAAAGTCGAGGCTATCCTCAGCTACCCGGCCCCAGCCACTAGGCGGGAGTTAAAGCGGTTCCTGGGCATGACTGGATGCTATCGCTGTTTTTGCAAGAACTTTGCGGTAGTTGTGGCCCCTTTGACAAAGCTATGTAGCCCCAAAATCCCTTTTGGTTGGTCAGGAGAGTGCCAGCATGCATTTGAGTCTGCAAAATCCCTCCTTTGCAGCGCCCCAGTTCTGGCCGCCCCCAACTTCTCTCAGCCTTTCAAACTGGAAGTTGACGCCAGTGCCACCGGAGCTGGTGCGGTGCTGTTGCAGGACGACACAGAGGGTGTGTGTCACCCAGTCTACTACTACTCTGCAAAGTTCAAGCGCCATCAGCTAAACTATTCCACCATAGAGAAAGAAGCTCTAGCGCTGCTGATGGCCTTGCAGCACTTCACTGTGTATGTGGGCTCTAGCTCCTTTCCAGTATCTGTGTATACAGATCACAATCCCCTTACGTTTCTCCAACGTATGTACAACCACAACCAGCGGCTAATGCGCTGGGCTTTGCTGGTGCAAGATTATGACCTGGTTATCCAACACAAGAAAGGGAGTGAAAACCTGGTGGCTGATGCACTCTCACGCAGTGCATAGTGATGAGTTTATTCTGTGTTTTGTATAGTGTGAACATAAGGTGGGGGGAATGTTACATCCTGTGAGGCTGTGGGAGTGTGTGGGTGTGGTGTTGTCTTCTCCCTCTTCTCCTCCTTCTTTCTTGCCCCTCCACTTGTCTCTCTCCGCCCCTTCCTTCTCCGTTAGGACACACCTGCTGCTCATCTGCCCTCGTTACCACCAATTACCCTGAGAGGTGATATAAGCTGGAGGAGAGCAGTGTGGAGGTGGGAGAGGCTTCTGGTGGATTTTCATCTGTGGTGGATAGTGTGTTTCCAGCCTAGGTGTGGGAAAGGCCTGCTGTGTGTGTGCGCGACTAGCCCCACTGTGCGTAGCTTACCGTGAGTAGCTCAACTGGGCAGTGTTTTTGCTTGAGTGTCGGCAGCCTCCATTACTTTGTTTGGCCTGCCTAGTTTGTGCTAATAGCAGCGTTGCTGTCTTTTTCTGTTGAAGCCTTATAGTTGTTTTCTTTGGTGAAGTGGTCACCATTCTCTTTGGGTTGACCTGTTTGAGTTATAATTAAAGCAGCGGTGCTGTCTCTTTCTGTTGTTACCTTTTAAATGATTATTGAGTCAATTGATTATAATAAAGACTTGTTTTGTGTTAAAAACCATCTGCCTGGCGTTCCTTTCATTTCACCCGGATCCAACTGTTACTGTCCCCCACCCTCTTCGCCTAGCTTTCATGTGGGGACGTAACACTGCAAACACAGCTAACGTCTATGAAAGAAATAAATCTGTGTATGAACAAGCTTTTCATCTCGGTTTGTGATGAACTTTTAAACTTGTCTTGCACTCAGAGACAAAAGGCTTCTTGTTTCTCTCCACCTGTAGGCTGCAGATGGCTTTAACAGTCATACATTTTATAGTCTCATATTTATTAGCTGAAACCAAATGATAACATTTATGTTTAATTTTTCTCCTGAGAATTTCTCATCACAAACTCTTTGATGTGTGATATTAAGAGTTAATAATATGACGTGAAGGAGTGTGGAAAGCTGCAGATGTGCATGCAGGGTGCACACAGGCAGCACGGTTTCTCTCCAGGCTGAACGTAGCTGTGGATAATAATGTGGACTCTGGGTCACATGACACTCCTATGAAACCTTCTTCTGCTTCATTTTTAAATCTAACATTTTATTAACAATGTAACTAAAAAGGCCAAAAGCTAATATTTCATTTCCAGATATTTCTAACATTTACATGAACTCTGGGCCTGTGAAGTGTGTGCTTGAAGCAGTCTCTTTGTCTACAATGAAGAGAACAAAAACTAAGGAGTGACTGGCTATGAAAGCAAGACCAGTGTGTAGCATCACTAACAAGCTAACAGCAAGCCTCTGACACAGTGTGTGTGGCAGCAGCTCCCAGCAGTGTGCTGTTTCATGTTGTATGGAAACATGAGACGTGTACATTTTGAAATATAATGATGTGGTTGTATTTACCATATTTTAACAAAGCATCAGTCACATTAAAACCTCACACACACACACACACACACTGCTGTAAACGCCACTCTGGCCGTCTGATTTAAAAACACTCGTGCCTTGTGTGTAAAGCCTCCCTCTCCTCTGTTCCTCTCGTCTTTCCACTCTCAGGCCGCTGATCCACTGTCTAAAATATTCAGTGTCAAACACTTAAAACGAGGGGAAGAAAAAAGAAGAAGCACCTCTCCACCCTGTGCTCGCCCGTGAGGGCAGAATGGTGTGGGGGTTTGATTAAACGTGTGGGTGGAGTGGAGCGTGACGAGGTCTGCTCTGACTCCTATTTCACTCCATGAACTTTGGCTCCTCTTGTGGATTCGTGTGTTTGTTGGCGTGTTCCAAAGCAGCACACGTGAGCTTTAAAAAGAGAGCGAGAGAGCCTCACACTCATAGAGAGAGAGCTGGGCTTTAGCTGACTTCACAGTAGTATTTGTATTCAGTCGTGGTTGTTGGCAGTCGTCTCTGCTGACCCATTGTTTGTGCTTGACTTGCTTCAGGTATAAAATACAAAAATACAGTGATTTTATTTTTGTGAAAGATTGAAAATACAAGTATTATTTTCATTTCCAGCTCTGTAATTATATTTCTGCACTCTAGGAAGCTGTAATCCCTCTGCCTGCTTTCCTGGCTGTTCGGCTGCTTCTCTAGTCCAGTCATCTTCTATCCAGATGCCTTTGAGTCAATCACCTCCATTTTCCATGGTTTAAATCTGTGCTCTTGCTTTCAGACAGTCATTTGTGCATCAACCATCTCCACCTCAGCCAGAGCTCTATTCAAGCTGCAGACTCCATCTTCATCCTGCGTCTGAAACAAACATGGTTAGCTCCTCTCCTGTTTCTGATTGTTTGGCTCTCACAGGTGGTTGCAGCTGCTGTGATGACAATCAGAGCTGTGTACCTGTGTGACCAGGATGTCCTCTGTCACTGCTGCCATAGAGCTAAGAGTAGAGACAAGGGTGTTTAGCTTTTGTCTCACAGGGATTTCATGTAAGTACAACAACATCATACCTCATGACTGTTTACTATGCGTAGTAAACACAGTCGTGAGGTCACGTACATTACTAATGTGGCTGTTCATACACACAGACAGATATTTTCATACAACTATCTTGCTAACAGAAAGAAATTAAAGAAATTAATGTTAATGTATAATTCCCGTAGAATTGAACACACGTCCAACAAAGCATATTGTTTTAACTTATGGGAAATACTTAAAGGTACTTATAGGAAATGATTCCAAGCCTTCCAGCTCCGTGCTTCTTTGTATTGGCTATATGACAAACCTGGGTGCGGTTTAAAGCTATCTCAAGTTATCTTCAATAATTCACAGTGATTTTCGGACCCATCAGTCTAAAAAGGAAAAGGTTGCTAATATCCTCCACTGAGTCCTGTGTACGCATCATTCTCAGCTACTTTAATTGATCCAGTGAGCCTGCTGCTGCCGGCTGGCAGAGTTTTCTCAGCTGAACAAATGTAATTTATTGAGCAATAATATTTCACTTAACTCAGTGATACTCCTGCACACCGCTGTCAGTAGTAAGTGTGTATTTAGATCAACACTTCCAGATTCTGTTTAGTCTGCCACAGTTCAGCAGCCAAAACCACTCAAGAGCAGCCTGGTGTAGTGTAATCCCTGGACTCCATTGCTGGCTGGAGGTGTATGGGATGAGGCAAAGTCCCAGCAGAGCCATACGCAGTCTGGAAGAGGCAGCCTGTGAGCCTGTGCTCAGGGCTACTGAAACCCTGCAAACAGCTCACCACACACATACGCATCAACACTCACAGTGATGCGGAAAAACACAGCAGATGAGCTGCAACGGTTTTCTTCTGCGCTTCAAGCGAAATGTATTTGCATATTGTCAAATCTAATTACACACACTTTTTTCTCCTACGTGTGTCTCCAGAGAAACAATATTCCTGTGGAAGCCCTTTGGATAGATGCTCCTTTCTGGCTTGCTCTTTGAAACCTGATGTTGAAGTTTCTCCAGCTGGATTTTTACTTGAAGCCTTCTCTCTTAATTCACTGTGACCACTCCTCCACTTCCAATGTGTTTACTTGTAAAGAGAAATCAGGTTACGGCTGTTTGCAGAATCCACAGCCTGTTGATGGAGACTGAGTCTGAATTACTAACACAAACACACACACACAACATTATACATGTGTCACAAAACTAACAGTGCACAAACTCAGTTTTTATGCACAGTAAGAACATTTCCATCTCTTTAAATGAGGCCTAGTGTCACATCATCAGCTTTGTTCTCATGGCTCAGTATCTTACACGGCCTCAAACTGAATCAGTGAGACTCGGCTGCAGACATGTGAAAGTCAGAGCTCGTCAGACTGGAGACTAAAGTCAGCAGGAGTGCAGAAAACAAGTCTTATTCTGCTGATGTATCTATCTGATGTCCAGTGGACACTCGGTTCAGTATTCAGTGCACTGACTGGAACCACTGATTCTTTTCCCCCTTGGTGTCATTCTGTCACAGAGGGGGGAAAGTGAGACTTTCATGAGCTGGTCAAGTGAAGTTGTTTTTCTCTTCTCTAGCAGCTATGTGCCGTTTTAGTGACTCACTGTGTGCATGGTAGTTGTAGAAGTAAAAACTGCACTTTAAAGAAGCTTTCCTCCACCCACACGCTCATCGAGCGAGCTTCACTCATGTTTGTGGACAGACGGGCACCACAGCTGCTGCTGCTGCTCTGCTAGCTGCGGTGGCTCTGCTGAAAGATTGACTGAATCAATAAAGCAGATGGAGATGCATGCCTTTCCACGCACCTTTGGAGCTCTATTTTTATAAGCTTAGTGGCATCAAAGTCAAGTGCACTCTGAGCTCATCAAGGAAAACATACTTGGGGTAAACTAGCAGCCAGGCTAACCTGTTGCACCTGTAGTATGAAACTGCTCATGGCTTTAACTTGTACAACTTTATTCAGTACTGTCTGAAACTCACCTTGTGTTACCTGAGACAGCTCCACACTGTGTTAAGCAGCACACCTGTGGTGCTACACATTTTTAGAGTACTGCCTTGAGATTATGATAGTGGCTTTTTCTTTCTAATACAAATGTGTGAGCAAGGAAAAGACACCAACTCGCTCAATATATAACTCTATATAACTATATGTAAGGCTCCATGGTAGCAAAGATACTGGAGTCAAGGTGTTACAATCCGACGATGTGCTCTTCTGACCAGAAAAATCCATGCAAAATACTTCATGTGCAGGACAGGAGTGGTCCCGGGGCCTGAGAATGGGGGCAGTCATGTGCTGCATGTAAACCTGTGATCCAAAGAGTTCATACTGCGCTGTTCAATATCTTATTAAGTGGTATCTATCCTACATTGTGCACAGGCTCTGACTTCCTCATTGATTTCATGGGATCCTACATTTGATTCATTGAACCATTAACACACACACACACACACACACACACACACACACACACACACACACACACACACACACATTATTTATATCTATTTAAATTAAAATGCAGTCGTTAGAGTTTTCTTTGTTTTTCTGTAGCATAATACTGAGATCCATTTAGTCAGACCTCCAGACTAATAGTTTAGTGTATTATGTGAAGCTGATTAAACTAATAATGTTTCCAGATTTCCCATTCATGCTGATTATTTGGATTATGGATTAAAATCCAGTCATTTGACATGAAGTTAATTGTTTTCTGCTTTGACAAAGTTGAACAAACATACTCAATGGTGTATTGGTCATTGGTGTCCATGGGAGTCATGGCTCGACTCTGAATCAAAGCCCCATTAGAATAATTGCAGTGAGTTCGGGGCGCTCTCCTTTCTGTTGAACTTGCCTTCAAACCTCAGAGAGGAGCTCCGCAGGGGGGCTTGACTAACATATGAGCAGTGTCAAGAACACAATAGTGCACACATGTGATAACACTGATATTAATTTTCCATGCAAGCTCATATTTAGTGCATGATAAGAATGTTTCCACACAAATATCAGTAACTAAGAGACACTAAGCTCCATGGAGAAGCTCCACACTGGTGAAAAATGAAAAAAGAGAGTGTAGGAAAGCTGAGCGCAGATGGAGAAAAACAAACCTCCAGGTTCATTATGACATCTATAAAGAGAAACTTCACAATTATAATTTACAACTGAGGAGTGCAAGGAGGTCCTACTTCTCTGACATCATCACTAAAAACAGTCATAATGCTCGGGTCTTATTTGCTACAGTTGACAGGCTAACAAACCCTCCTGTGTCAGTGGCAGCTGAACTTCATTCGACCATGGCCTGCAATGACTTTGCCAAATTCTTCACAGAAAAAATCCAAAAGATTAGACAAGCAATTGGTACATCAACAGCAGATCCAGGATATGTACTGTGTCCACCAAAAAACTGTTTAAACACCATCAAACAGTTTCACCCTATTAACAGCAAAGACCTGGAGGACATCTTAGGCCAACTGAACTCCTCCTCTTGCTGTTTAGATGTCCTGCCAACAAGTTTTTTCAAAAAGGTCTCAAAGACTTTGGAGTCAGACCTGTTACAGATCGTCAACTTTTCTTTAACGTCAGGTGTGTTTCCAGAATCACTAAAAACTGCTGTAATTAAACCTATACTGAAAAAGGACAATCTTGACAAGACACAAATGAACAACTACAGGCCGATCTCAAATCTCCCATTTTTAAGTAAGATCATTGAAAAAGCAGTTTCTCAACAGCTCAATTACTTCTTAACACAGAATATCTGCTATGATGCCTTCCAGTCAGGTTTTAGACAGAACCACAGCACTGAAACCGCTCTGACCAAAGTGTTTAATGACATATGTCTGAATACAGACAGTGGAAAAATGTCAGTCTTAGTTTTACTGGATCTCAGTGCAGCATTTGATACAGTTGACCACAACATATTACTCAAACGACTGGAGAACTGGGCAGGTCTTTCAGGAACTGTACTAAACTGGTTCAAAACATACTTAGAAAACAGGAAATACTTTGTATCAATAGGTAACTTCACATCTGAGCAGACAAGTATCACATGTGGAGTTCCCCAAGGTTCCATCTTGGGACCCCTTCTGTTTAACATTTACATGCTCCCACTGGCACAGATTATAAAGAACAACAAAATAAACTATCACAGCTATGCAGATGACACACAAATATATATCACAATGTCACCAGGAGACCGAGGCCCTGTACAGGCTCTTGGTAAATGCATTGAGGAAATTAATGACTGGTTGTGCCACAATTTTCTCCAGCTAAACAAAAACAAAACTGAGGTAATAGTCTTTGGTACCAAAGAAAAACGATTACAGGTCACCAGAGAACTTCAATCTATACACCTAAAACCCACCAACCAGGCGAGAAATTTAGGTGTAGTGATGGATGCAGACCTAAACTTAGAAAAACACATTAAGACAATAACAAAATCAGCTTACTATCACCTCAAGAATGTTTCAAGGATAAAAGATCTGATGTCTCAACAGGACCTGGAAAAACTAGTCCATGCATTCATCTTTAGCAGGCTTGATTACTGTAACAGCATCTTTACAGGTCTACCTAAAAAATCAGTCAGACAACTACAGCTCATTCAGAACTCTGCTGCTCGAGTCCTCACTAAGACCAAAAAAGTGGACCACATCAGTCCAGCTCTGAGGTCTTTACACTGGCTGCCTGTCCGTCAGAGGATAGACTTTAAAGTTCTGATGCTGGTCTATAAAGCTCTGAATGGTTTAGGACCAAAATACATCAGTGACCTCCGGACCCAGTATGAACCTTCCAGATCCCTCAGGTCATCTGGATCCGGTCTTTTATCAGTTCCCAGAGTCAGAACCAGACATGGAGAAGCTGCATTCAGCTTTTATGCTCCATATATCTGGAACAAACTCCCAGAAAGCCTCAGATCAGCTGAAACACTCAGTTTATTTAAATCCAGGTTGAAGACTCACCTGTTCTCAACTGCATTTGAATAAAGCACCAAATCCACACTTTTAAGCTTAAATTTCAAAACCTACTTTTTAACTACTGATTTTATCTACTGTTCTGATTTTATCTACTGTTCTGATTTTTGATTTTATATACTGTTTTGTTTGTTTGTTTGTTTGTTTGTTTGTTTGTTTGCTTGTTTTAATCAATTTTAAATCATGCTTTTTATTTGTTTTTGTTTTTAATGTCTCTGTAAAGCACTTTGAATCACCTTGTTGTTGAATAGTGCTATATAAATAAACTTGCCTTGCCTAAGCTCAGAGACACAAGAACAAAAAGAAACTGTGAGACGGCCAAAGGTCGCTGACATGCAACAGTGGCTTATAAACACGTGTGTGAGTGAAAACCAGGGGTTGTTACTCAAAAAAGTAATCTATTACACAATACTCATTACTTAAAACTAATGCAGTACATTACTTAATTACTCAGCGGAGAAAGTAAACACACTGTTACATTATTACCTATTAAGCATATAATAGCAGCGGTAGTGGTGCAGAAACACTGAGTAAGAAGAAATGCTGAGTGCATCACAGGAAGCCCCCAGCAGCCTGTAGCAGCGTAACTAATGGAGGGTTTGGGGTAACCTCATCTAGCCCTGACTATATGCTTTATTTAAAAGAAAAGTTTTAAGTGTAAAGAAGAGAGAAGGTCCCTGTCTCCTGAACGCTCACTGGGAATGACCTCGTTGCTAAAGGCTTTCCCTCCCAGCCCACTTAGAAATTAAAAACATTAACTTGTAGTTAATGCGAGGTCTATAGCACACAACACTTGTGAACAAATCTGTGAGTGAATCCTAAACGGGGGGTAGACGAGTTAAACAAAGTCTGACTGGTACTGCATTAAGTCACACTCGTTGTAGGATTAGCTGTGAACAGGTGTTCAGCCTTCAGTGCAGTGGAGTGGGCAGGTGACGTGTGGTGGTGTGGGTTGAGGTTCAGCTGAACACAGTCTGCTGCACCAGCACAGATGTTTAATGAGCACAACAATGGGCACATTCCATTTCCCTTACCGGGAATGGTTCAGGTGAACTGTTATGGACTGTATATCCACAGATGTAGGAATGTATCCACACTTGCGAGCAATAAGCAGCAACTCACACAGACAAATATTCAGAGGAGGATGAGGAGCTGACAGTTCTGCAGCAACTGAGCTGTCAGGTTATGTCAATATGGACCCAAATCTCTGCAATGTTTCCAGCACGTTGTTGATTCTGTGCCTCGTAGCACAAAAGTATATATACTGTAGTTGAACTACAATCAGCTGATTTCAGTTCGAGTGCCCGAGGAGGAAACAGTGGCCCAGGCTACAGTGTGGTTATGGACATTTTATTTATATTTTATTTCACAAAAGAACAAGAGCACCATGCTACTATGCAAACTGCATCCAGGACACACACTACTGCAATATGCTGTTAATACAGCTTCAACTCTTTGCAAGCGCCTGCACACACAGCATGATAGCACTAACCTGACCAAGAAACCAGAGTGATGGTACAACTGAGCCCCCCCAAGAGTGAGTTATGGACTCCAGTACAACACACACACACACACACGCACACACACGCACACACGCAGCCTGTGTTTGCAAGGAAGTGATGATTTATTTACAGTACAACTGCACCACAAAAACTTGTGGCAGCCTTCCAACTGTCACGCCTCCAGCTCAGCTCCGTCCTCCCACCAGGTCCTGGTGGATCATTGGATAATTCCATTATCAACTGATAAAATCTAATCAGTTCCCATCCGGGAACAACTGGTGTGAACATGAAGGTGCTGAATACAAGAACAGCTGACCTGAAACAGAGGATTATGGCTAAGATAGAAACCTGGACCCTCAGTGGTTGATTATCTTGTGATGTAACCTTTGAAAGTGGACTAGATGATGTGGCTGCACTGCTACAGACAGTCCAACCAGCTGCTCTACACCACGACAACAATGACTGTTGCTTGTCTACAAGCCAAACAGGCACAAGGAGCAGCATCCTCTTTAGACAAAGAAAGTAGAGGCCAAGATCAAGGCAGCACAAAGGGAAGTAAGGTAATTATATTAGATCTGCAGAAAGGAGATGAAGAAAGGAAAGCCTAAGATGTGCAAAAGCTGTCTGTATCTGAGGCCTTAGAACGGTTTTTAAACCGTTCTTCATAAACAGTGAAATAAAACTGCAACGTATCTTAAACGACTTAAAAAAACAATAATTTAATGCTCAAGGTTGACTTTATTTTAGATTTTCTCCACACAGGATCAATATTAGACAAAAAGGGTCTAAAATATCCATAAATCCCCATGAAAATGTCAGGAAATCATAGTCTGCAACTGTTCAGTAGGGTTGAGGTTGGTCCAAAAGATTAATATTAGCCTTTCCCCTCTCATTCCAAAACTAGTGTTTGGGATTTTAATCTCTTGTTGATTTTAGGTGAAGATGAAGAATTTGGAAGTCGTCCTACATTATTCCATCCACTTTGTGCAGTGTGTTAGTACCACTGGCAGATGGTACAGTGTTAGTGTCTTAGATTTGAAAGCCACACATTTACTCCTCCATCCATCTCTCTTGTATTCATAGCCAACTAGCTCTATGTTTGTCTGCTCTGACCATCAGACATAGAAAATAAATATGAAAAACATTGTACAAAAAAAGCCAAATTACTAACCTAACATATCTCTAATTCACTTTATCTTCCTTTTCCTTGTGGTGTTGTAACAAGTGAATTTCCCCAGTGTGAGATTAAATAAGATATATTTCTATTAGTGCTGTCAATAGATTAAAAAAAATTAACTAATTAATCTCACAATTTTCTGTAATTAGTCGCGATTAATCGCAATTACTTGATCAATAGCCTGGTTGCAATTACATTTTCTCAACTTTACATTTAAGCTTGTAACTGACATTTATGCAATACAATGAAGTAAATGCAGAGTAAACACAAAGAATGTTAAATGCTTAAATTCAAAGAGAATTTGAATAGTTTTCTTCAATCTTTTAACTCTTTCTCCTGTATTTCTCTCCTGTGAAATACAATTTTTTAAAACCTATATACTAATAGGTAAGTATACACTAATATTTAATATATATTAGTGCTGTCAAACAATTAAAATGTTTAATCAGATTGATCACAGGGTTACTGTGGATTCATTTTGATTAATGACAATTAAATATCATTCTTTTTTTTCTATATTAATCGCATTTCATTTTGCATGAGCAAACAGACTCGAAAAAAACCTTAAAATATACGCACTTTTGTTTATTGAACATATTGAACATTCACGTTAACAAAAAACTCTGTAAACGTTTATCCAGTCTCTCTCTGTCACTCTTGGGGAGACACTTCAAGTCCTTGAAACGAGTGAAACGAGGAACCAAAGCGATGTAAAGTGCGTGTTCTTAACAATATTAATAGGTCTGCAGTTTGTTGCAATCCCCTTGGCAATTGTGTCAGTCAATGTTTCGGAGGTAGACTCACTGAGTCCCTGATGCTCCGTGAGTGGTTTGTCGCAAGCTGGGCGACGCGTTAGCCAAAGTGCTAGCAGCATGCCCGACTAACGTATGTTTCATGTCAATGTGATATTTTAAGCTGGAAGTGCTTCGGTGAAAACAAAATTCCTTCTTGCACAACGTGCATAATATGCCGTAATATTGCATAATATTTGTTTTTTATGTCGGTCGACTGCTCCGTCTTGTTATTTTTTTAATACTCAAATTTCCCATCGAGAGGGCCGATGTGCGTTTATTATCTTCCACACTGAGTTGATTGGTTCAGCTGCCCGTCACTACCAGATCAACTGCCCATTTGCGCATGTGCGAAGGTAACTCTGCTTGGACAAACTGCCCGAAATGCAGACAGAAACATTTCAGGGATTTTGAGTCATTCTGCTCTCTGGATGTGTTAACTGCATAAAACATTTTAATCGCGTTGAACGTGATGGTGGATTAATTTACATTAACGCGTTAATTTTGACAGCACTAATTTCTATGTATGAGAAAAAAGCCCAGACTGACCCAGCTGTGCACTGACTGGACTGACTGAAAGAATCAGCCTCTGACTCAGTGCTGCACACATGGATACAGGAACGCAGCTCAAATTTGGGGATAAAAATGTGAACTGAGTTGACATTTTTTTAGTTTTCTTGTGTTTTTTCTGACAGGTGGTCTCATAAATGTATTGTGTATATGCAAATATACATTACATATACACATTGTCGCTCCCACACAGTCTTGGTTCCACAGTGTGTCTTTTGTCATGTCTATACAGAAAGATAGATATTTTACAAGACCTTGGCTAACCACCTGAAGAAGTACACCACAGAGACAGAAGCCAGGAGAATAAACAGCTGTTCTCCACTGATCATCTAAGGTGAGCTCTCAGTGGCAGGGGAACCATATGACAACAGCCCCACCAAGGCTGGAGATGGAGCAATACTGGAAGGGCATATAGGAGAAGCATGCAACACAACACAAAAATGCTCAGTGGGTAGTGGACGTAAAAGCAGACCACAGCAAAAAGGCTCCAGTAACCATCACAGACATCCAAGAAAGAGTCTCAAGCATGAGGAGTCGGACAGTACCAGGCCCTGACATGATTCACACTTACTGGCTGCTGCACTCCGCTCCAGCACAAATGAACCAACTGCTAATAGACGAGACACACACAGAATGGCTAACTGAAGGCTGGACAGGCCTAATTTTCAACGGTCTCAAGAAGGGACCCATCTAACTCCCAGCCAATAACCTGCCTCAGTACAACATGGAAGCTCCTGTAGAGACAGATGGCTCAATACATGAGCAGGGCCCAGAACAGAGGTGGCAGAAACACCAGATGGGAAAAATAGCAGCTGCAGGCAGACAGAGCAGTCACTCACAACTGTAAGACTGGCTGTGCACTGCCTGGACTGACTACAAGAATCAGCCTATGAATCAGTGCTGCACATGTGGATCCTGGAGCGCAATGTTGAGAATCAAAATTACTCCACAACAATGTGAGAGACTGGTGTATAAAAAGGATTCCATAAGCTAGTGAGATATGTAGTGTATATAGTTTTCATAGGACAATATGCATTTGATGGTATGATCACTGGCTCGTATATCGTAATATTGAACATTCCCTATCATTGGGATAAACTGAGCTGGCTAGTGACATAAAATACAAACATTTAACTAAAAATCTTACTCAACACAGTGCTTGGACACATCTCGTGTTTCATATTTTAATAGACAGTTTTATGGAATTTCTTTTCATGCCCACAATCACCCCTCAAGAGCAACATACATGTGCAGCTTTGTAAAGGAAAATCTGCAGAGGAGAAGCGCTTATGCTCGTTTTCTGTTTTTTTCAAACAACTCTTGGTGGTATGAACACACATGGCTGCTCCAAACAACTCCAGAAAGCCTTGGGAGCATACACAAGAAGCAATGAGGCAAACCCTGTTTTTCACTGCTTGTGCTCATATGTGTTTGTAACAGTGGCTCCTCCTGACCCTTTACAAAGTCTGCATTTGTGTTAACTTCTATTAATATATATATACATGTTTCTCAGTATGGCCTATCATAATCAACATTAAAAAGAAAAACAAACATAACAAAGATCTCTTTGGTGCAGATTAAAAATGTCAAGAAAATTAAAAGGTGCAACTTGAAAAAGTAGCCTCCGTTTCATGAGGGCATGTAAGAGTTTCAACATAAGTCTCTAATGAATCTCGAAGGACATATTTATGGGAAAAAAAGAGTCAGAATGAGAAACTAAAGCAGCATTTCTTACTCTGTGTGCAACTTCAGTCTTTCAAAGGCACGTATAAAGAAAGCTATGTGGAGCAGAGTGAAAAACACATGCATGTTTACTCAAAGCTTGGCAGCTTGGCATTTTCAAGAATACACAGCCATGTGTGACCAACACGGCCGAGGAGCTCAGTCATTTAGGAGGCGTTCAAAGTAGAGCCAAATCTCCTCCAAACTGAATGGAGCCAGTCGAGGCGGTTTGGCTTCTATGTAAAGTGTTCCAATACATGCTAGATTCCATCTTTCAGCTTTCCAGGCAATACCTTGGTGTCCCCTGAGACGAGCTGGAAGAGGCCCGGGGCTTAGCCTGCTAACACCCCAATGATATTTTGGGAGGTGTTAATTACTGCACAACCTTCCTGTTCTCAGTCGTGGCCCCTGCATACCAAACACCCAGGCAGTAGCGGTAGAAGGCCAGCAGCAGCTTCTGGTCCAGGTTATTATTCCTCAGGACACGGAGTAAGTGCAGCCACTGCTGGTCCTTCTTTACCAGGGCGATGGTGTAAGTCCAGGTGAGACTGGTGGACATGTGGGTCCCAAGAAACCTGAAGGTGGAGACAGATTCTACCCACTCTCCATTTTTTAATTAATTTGAGTGTATTAATTAGAGGCTGTGCTATTCCAAACCACTTGTGTCTGTATAATATTAAATCTTTCAAAGCACTCACATTCAGGAAGAAAAGGTATCATTTTAGAGCCATGGTGTGACGTCATTTCCACATGAAGTCTCTTCTTCCTGAGTTTCTGTTTGTTTTGTTTTGAAGAGAAAATTAAGAAGGTGTTGTTTGCCTTTTGTTCAAGGATAAACCCACTAATTGAGCCCTGAGTTCCTCTAACTCCCTCTAACTGGAGCTAATTAACACTCAAGGCTATGCTACACAAGTGCAAGTTAAATTCCATTACATTCCTTAAAACACTTTATAACCAGCTACTATGTTGCAGGTATCTGAAAGCACTGAACAGTCAGTGTGACCTTGGGAATGCAAAATAAGCACACTTCATCAATGTGAGACACTTGTGAATATGCATAAAACAAAGTTATTAAAACAACAGTCTCTAATGAAAGTTTGTTGAAAATGTCAGTGCATCTTTTTGTATGCTGTAACTGATCTAAGAAAAAGGTCACCACAAGTAAGATGTTAATAGAGTGACGATGTAGCGAGCTGACACTGGGAGCCTTCTCAACTCGGTACCTGTATAAATAACAGCTTTCCATAGAATCAGTCCAGATTCTGGACTGAGCACCATGGCCAAGACCAAAGAGCTTTCCAAGGATGTCATGGACAAGACTGTGGACCTACACAAGGTTGGAATGGGCTCCACACAGCTGGGTGAGAAGGTGACAACAATTGGTGCAATTATTCACAAATGGAAGAAACCTCTCCCTCAGTCTGGAGCTCCACGCAAGATCTCACCTTGTGGAGTTTCAATGATAATGAGAACGGTGAGGGACCAGCCCAGAACTACTCGGGAGGAACTTGTCAATGATCTCACAGCAGCTGGGACCAAAGTCACCAAGAAAACAGTTGGTAACACACTACACCATGAAGGACTGAAATCCTGCAGTGCCCGAAAGGTCCCCCTGCTCAATAAAGCACATGTACAGGCCGGTTTGAAGTTTGTAACTGAACATCTCAGTGATTGAGAGGCGGGCTGGGTGAAAGTGTTGTGGTCAAATGAGACCAAAATCCAGCTCTTTGGCATCAACTCAACTCGTCGTGTTTGGAGGAGGAAGGATGCTGCCTATGACTCCAAGAACACCGTCCCCACCGTCAAACATGGTGGTGGAGACATTATACTTTGGGGCAACCCGTTCTCACTCCCGACGCGTAAAATACTGACGATTTGTCACGTCCCTTAACTTCTCATGCTGACGCTAAAGGTACCGTTCCACGTTTTTATGCGACGCTGTGGGTTGTCAATTCATTCCAATATGAACCCGCTCGCGGCGATCAGAGACACTTCGAGCAGAGGCTCCAGCCATCCATTTACTCCAATAATAACCCCGTCACGGCGAAACATGACGCCGTAAAGCACAATCTAACTGGAGAACCGGGAACCCTCTCCGCGAACGGGTTTTTCTCCCTAATTTAATGCTTTCTTTTACAGTTTTTCTCGATTGCTAAAACACATTTCTTGAAACTACGCCTCATATCCGCACAACAGTAAACACAAATCCATAACATCTCACTCAATTCCCCAAACATCCTATTTCCAGGTCAAAATGAAGCTCTACACCCAAAACTATTCACTCCTGCTGAAAAACCGAACTTTGCCCTCAGACATCAAACACAAGCCCTTAAAAAACACACACACTACAACAGAGTTTTGCACACTGGTACAATTAATTCAAAACAATAGTTCCAAAACAATTAGGTTGCTTATGGTTCTCCCCTTCAAAACCCTTGTCACATGATAAACACAAAAGACGCAACCAATGTATGTACAGTGGCACATTGTCATTCATGTACTATACAGTACAACACACACCAGAAACATTATCCCACCACAGCATCTTGTCTTTGGTCTGGGTCAGGCCAGAGAATCTCATCCACATCACAGGCTATATTGGCCCCAGCCAGGCAGCGGGGGTAAAATCCTCTTGCATGCCTGATCCACCCCTGGCATGCATCTACTGATATGTCTAGGCAGGCCTCTTCCATGGCCTGAAGGAGGTGAACACGGACATAAGGTTCTCGGTCATACACTTTCCACCGCCATGCCGAAAATAACTCCTCTATCGGGTTTAGAAAGGGGGAGTATGCAGGCAGAAAGATATTAGAAAACCTTGGGTTATTGGTAAACCAGTCACGAACCAGAGCAGCGCGATGGAAGCTGACGTTATCCCACACAACAACGTAGTGAGGCTGCTCTGGCTGTGCTGGTTCCCTGTAGTCCAGCTGGAACATATGTTGTCTTAAACCATCAAGAAAAGCAAGGAGAAGCATAGTGTTATAGGGTCCTAGTACGGCATGGCGGTGGAGTACCCCTCGTTGGCTGATGGCTGCGCACATAGTGACATTCCCCCCACGCTGACCAGGGACATTTACAATAGCCCGATGGCCAATTATGTTCCTCCCCCTTTTCCTTCTTTTGGTCAGGTTAAAACCTGCCTCATCCACAAAGATCATTTCATGGGGAACAGGCCGTCCTTCAATCTCAAAGATTCTCTGCAAAACACATAACACAGTAGCGTCAATCGGTACCCTGAACCAAAGTTCAAGAGTGCTGAAATGGCAGCATAAACTGCCATGCTGTGATGGTACACAATACCTTATACAGTATCAAAACTCATACCTGAACATATTCCACACGTTGGTTTTTCACTCTGTCAGAGTTTCGTTCGAAAGGGACTCGGTATGCCTGTTTCATCCGGAATTGATTCTTTCGGAGGATGCGGTCAATTGTGGAGAGGCTGATGGCATTTATGCCTCGAAAAAGATGATCATCCTCAATCACTCTCCTTTGAATCTCTTGCAGGCGGATTACATTATTTGCAATTACCATGTTTACAAGTTCC